>NC_056743.1:1078155705-1078210705 GCF_019279795.1 Protopterus annectens
ATACTTACTAACCGAACATCCCAGAATCCCCACAATTTTTGGGGTACCAAAAATACATAAATCCATCCCCAATCCACCACTATGATCTATTGTGGATGCTAAGGCCTCAAAAACCTTTAGTATTGCCAAATTCATTGATAGCAAGGTTAAACATGTTCTCGATAGTCGTACCTCAGTGATAAAAGATTTGTGGGATTTCCTTACAAAAATTGAACAAAGTATGTTTGATGAAAATCTCATCCTGGTTACTATTGATGTGTGTGACCTATTTTCAGTTATCCCACACCAAATAGGCCTGGAGTGGTTTTATGACTACTTATGTGCTAACACTGTGTTCAATCATGAGACCATTTTAACAATTCAGACATGTATGGAAATAGTATTAGAAAATAATTTCCTTACTTTTAAGGGGCACTTATTCAAACAAAAACAAGGAGTTGCAATGGGTGCATGCTGTGCTCCAGCTTTTGCAAACATTGTTTTAGCACAATGGGAGGATTTATTTGTTGTCAATTCAGAGTTCAGGACTTCATGGGTATTGCATGGGCGATACCTAGATGATATGGTCCTGTTCTAGAAGGGTAGTGAAAATTACCAGAACAGGTTTTTCACTTATATTAATGGCACAACCAGTTTCCTTTGATTTACCATCAGTAAAGAATTTGATTTTGTCAACTATTTGGATGTTACCATCAGGAAAGATTATATCAACAATTGTTTTACCTCCCAGTTATACAGAAAACCAACTTATTCAAATACATTATTACATTTTGCAAGTGCACACCCATTGCACCAAAAGAAGGCCCTTGTAAAAGGCCAATATGTGAGATTGGCCAGAATGGTCTCTGATATGGACGAGTTTGAAAAGGAAGGGGATATTTTTTATTTTTATTTTTATTTTACATTTGTTGACCGGGATAGTCCGACTGGATGCATGTCCATTTTCAGCGGAGGCCCTGGGAGAAAAGCTCCAAGGGTAAGCAGATACAGCATTACATAATACCAGCATTACATATTACAAACAGGTTATTTACAGAGATTACATAAGTAAGCAAGTTAAACAAGTTCCACAGGTTAAAGTTAGTCCTGAGCACAAGTCAGGATTAAATTAAATTACACAGTAAACTGGTTAACAGATTTTTACACATTCGAGTTAGCCAGGCTTGATACATTGACATAGCCAGTTAAGTGACAAATGGTGTTTGAGTCTAGTTTTAAATTGACCTAAGGTGGAAAGTAAGGTAATATCAGCTGGAAGAGAGTTCCAGGATCTACTTACAGAGTTTGCAAAGAGAGAATCACCGGCTGTGTTATTAATTTTGCTAGTCTGAATTAGTAGTTTGTTAGAGGATCGAAGTGGTCTAGGATTGTTATAGGGGTGATAATATTTTTAAGTGCAGGAGTATTGTCTGGATTATAGAGGATTTTATAGGCCATAATCAGTTGGTTATACTGGATTAGGCTAGGTAGTTCAAGCCAACCAAGCTGATTTAGATTGATGCAATGATGTGTCCTAAAAGGCAGCCCAGTGGCAAACCTGGCAATGTGGTTGTAGCAAATTGAGAGTTTGTTAAGGACAGTCTTGTTCAAATTCGAGAGTAGAGAGGATGCATACAGAAAGGTTGAAAGAAGGTGAGAGCGAGCTATGGCAATTTTAGCTGGAGGGGTTAGGAAGGCTTTTATTCTGTAAAGTGACCCTAGTTTTTTATTGATGGTTTTGATAGTTTGGTTAACATGTAGGTCAAATTTGAGATTATTGTCTATGATGACACCTAATAGTTTTGTAGATGGGTCAGGGGAGATTATTGTGCCATCATTTGATTTTATGGTAAAGGTGAAAGCGGTAGACCTATGTGTTGGTGAAAATAACAGCATTTTAGTTTTTTGGGATTTAGGATCAGACGATGTTCAGAAAGCCAGTTTTCTATTGTATTAAAGGTGGTCTGGGTAGCTGACCATAACTCTACTGGAGATGTGGCTGAGCAAATCAGAGTAGAGTCATCAGCATATTGGATACAGCTGACTTTTGGGATGACAGTATAAAGGTCGTTAATGAAGATGGAGAACAGCAAGGGCCCTAGTATAGAGCCTTGTGGTACTCCGAGGGTGTTAGGTAGAAGGTTAGAGAGTTTGTTCTGCCAGAGGACAGCCTGCTGTCGACCATTCAGGTAGGATTGAAACCATTGGAGGGCTCCAGTATCTAGACAGAATGTTTGCAGGGTGTGGATTAAAAGTTGGTGATCAACCATATCGAATGCCTTGGAAAGATCCACAAAGAGGGCTGAGGATATATAATTATTGTTCCAATTATGGTTTATGGTGTTAGTAAAGGCTAGGAGGGCTGAAGTAGTGCTGTGATGAGGACGGAAGCCATGCTGAGTGTCTGCCATAAGGCGATTTTGGATTAGGTGGTGCATGAATTGTCTATGAATACATTTTTCCATAATCTTTGCAAGTGGAGAGAGTATAGCTATTGGCCTATAATTGGAGAATTCAGTAGAGCTGCCTCCTTTGTGAAGTGGGATTACATAGGATATTTTCCAGATGGTGGGAATTTTAGCTTCTACTATGGTTCGATTGATTAGTATTGAGACGGGGTAAGCAATAGCATCAGCTGATTTTGTAGGTACTCGGCAGGGAGTTGATCAGCAGAAAGTATAGTGGGTTTTAATTTTTTGATCAAGGTACGGATAAGTGAAGTGGTGACTGGTTGGAAGCTGAACGCAAGTAGGTTTCTAGGGGTGCTACTTTCAGGACCAGGGGAGCTAGGAGGTAGTTGGCTAGCTAGGGCTTGAATTGTCTCAGTAAAGAATTGGTTATAACTATCAGAAACATCTTCAGGGGTTTTATCAATAGTAGCAGCAGGGATTGGGGTTGAAGTTTGTCCAGGATGTAGTAGATTATTTAAACCTGCCCAAAACTTCTGAGGGTTATTTTGATTTACTGTCTGTAAATTACAGTAGTATTGTTTTTTGTGTTATAAAATTGATTTTTTGGTTTCGTTCCTGGATTGCCTGTATTTAATGTGATCTTGAGGGTCTTTAGAAGAACGCCATAAAGCCCATGCTTTGTTTCTAAGGGTAATTTTGAGTTTAGACTCTATAGAAAGCCATGGTGCAGTTTTTGCCTTGGTTCTCTTTGAACGAACAGGTGCATGCAAATCAAGGATCTCAAAGAATTTGTTGTTAAAGTATGCTACTGCTTCCTCTAAGGGGAGGTGTTTTAGAATAGACCAATTACATGAGTTTAGTTCTTGTTGGAATTTGGCAGAGTCAAAGTTTTTATTGTTTCTAACCTTTCTGAGTAAGGGTTGTTGGGAATTAATGGTTTTGTGCTTAATTACATATGTGAGAAGGTGATCGCCTTGGGACATTATGAAAACCATGTTTCTAAGGAGATGTTATGAGACCTTTATCACTGATATTTTTAACAGTGTTAAAAATAAGATAAATAGTGGTTACTTCATCCCATTACTAGCTCAGGTCAATATTGGTAGTTAAAATAAAAGTGATGAGAGACCTTTGGGTTTTGGACGTGCACTTACCGTTACTTATACATCTAATTTCTCTGATATTAAGAATATTATTTTTAAATATTGGAAATATTTGATGCAGGCTTGAATGTGCAAAAAAGAGTTGATACTAAACCTATTGTAGTTTATAAGAAGGATACTTCATTCAAAGGGCTTTTTGAAAGGAACAAGTGCAATTCAGGGCAGGGTGGCACTTTTAAATGTGGAAGATGCTTTTAATGCCCTTATACAGGGGCGGCTCGTGGCATCGGGCTGCCGGACTGCAGCCCCCTCAAATTAAAAAAGAAAACAAAAAAAAAAAAAGAAAACAAAAAAAAAATATTTTTTAAAATTTTCGCGGACTTCGCGCATGCGCAGTAGTCCCGACTACCGTCGGTCTATGCGCATGCTCAAGGCAGTCCGGCAGGACCCATAGAGGGACGCAAGGAGACGTCTGTGCACTTTAAAAGTGCACAGACACGCTGAGAGGGTACATCGCATCCGGACTGCAGCAGCAACAGCCAGAACACTCTCGGGAGGGAGCTTGGGATCTCGTCGTCGGGAAGGAGCTTTACTGGGATCTCGCGGGTCTTTGTGAGTATTGCGCGGGCAGGATATGGTATGGAGAACAGACAGGTAAGTGTATGGTGCATTTTACTTTATGTGTTGGTGCTTGTAACTGGAGTTGTGTATGTGTTTGCAACTGGAGTTGTGTATGTGTTTGCTGGTGCTTGTAACTGGAGTTGTGTATGTGTTTGCTGGTGCTTGTAACTGGAATTGTGTATGTGTTTGCTGGTGCTTGTAACTGGAGTTGTGTATGTGTTTGCTGGTGCTTGTAACTGGAGTTGTGTATGTGTTTGCTGGTGCTTGTAACTGGAGTTGTGTATGTGTTTGCTGGTGCTTGTAACTGGAGTTGTGTATGTGTTTGCTGGTGCTTGTAACTGGAGTTGTGTATGTGTTTGCTGGTGCTTGTAACTGGAGGGGTGTGTGTGTGTGTGTGTGTAAATGCCCCAGGTGCTCATGGTGGTGTGGTAGGGAATACCTCAGGCTTGAACCCTGTACCCTGTATGCAGGTGTTAAAGACTTGAGTTCCCTACCCACCACCATTTGTAAAAAAATTGCAGATTTTTGCCTCGTATTTGATCTGAGCTGTTCCTCATAATATCTGTGGTTTGTAAATGTTGCAATGCTTGATATTTGATGGTGTAGTAGTACCATTGTTGCCTCACAGCTGCAGGTTCTCAGGTTTGATTCTTGGCTGGGGTTCCTTCTTTGTGGGGTTCGTATCTTCTCTCTGTGTTTGTGTGGGTTTGCTTTTGTGTCCTCCCATGTTACAAAGACATGTCTGCATTATTTCTTCCTGGGCCTCTGCTGAAAATTGTTTTTTTGTTCCAAGTCAGACTGTCCTGATTAACAAATGTTAAATAAAATTGACAGGCATTTGAATTTCAGACTTCAGGTTTCTGAATGTTTAACTCCTTGCAGATTTGATGGTGCAGTGGTAGTATTGTTGCCTCACAGCTATA
This sequence comes from Protopterus annectens, assembly GCF_019279795.1. Lineage (NCBI taxonomy): Eukaryota > Metazoa > Chordata > Ceratodontiformes > Protopteridae > Protopterus > Protopterus annectens. The sequence goes on from NC_056743.1 coordinate 1,078,160,743, forward strand.
GGTTTTCTGGTTTGATTCTTGGTTGGGGTGGCTTCTGTGTGGAGTCTGCATCTCCTCCCTGTGTTTGTGTGGATTTCCTCTGGTGCCCTGCCATTTTACAAAGACGTGTCTGCAGTATTAATTCCTGCGTCTCTGCTGAAAATTGTTTTTGTTCTGTCCGCAGTAAAATTGACCGGCATTTGAATTTCAGACTTCAGGTTTCTGAATGTTTATTTCCTTGCAGATTTGATGGTGCAGTGGTAGTATTGTTGCCTCACAGCTATAGGTTTTCTGGTTTGATTCTTGGTTGGGGTGGCTTCTGTGTGGAGTCTGCATCTCCTCCCTGTGTTTGTGTGGATTTGCTCTGGTGCCCTGCCATTTTACAAAGACGTGTCTGCAGTATTAATCCCTCGTCTCTGCTGAAAATTGTTTTGTTCTGTCCGCAGTAAAATTGACCGGCATTTGAATTTCAGACTTCAGGTTTCTGAATGTTTAATTCCTTGCAGATTTGATGGTGCAGTGGTAGTATTGTTGCCTCACAGCTATAGGTTTTCTGATTTGATTCTTGGTTGGGGTGGCTTCTGTGTGGAGTCTGCATCTCCTCCCTGTGTTTGTGTGGATTTGCTCTGGTGCCCTGCCATTTTACAAAGACGTGTCTGCAGTATTAATCCCTGCGTCTCTGCTGAAAATTGTTTTTGTTCTGTCCGCAGTAAAATTGACCGGCATTTGAATTTCAGACTTCAGGTTTATGAATGTTTAATTCCTTGCAGATTTGATGGTGCAGTGGTAGTATTGTTGCCTCACAGCTGTAGGTTTTCTGGTTTGATTCTTGGTTGGGGTGGCTTCTGTGTGGAGTCTGCATCTCCTCCCTGTGTTTGTGTGGATTTGCTCTGGTGCCCTGCCATTTTACAAAGACGTGTCTGCAGTATTAATCCCTGCGTCTCTGCTGAAAATTGTTTTTGTTCTGTCCGCAGTAAAATTGACCGGCATTTGAATTTCAAACGTCATGTTCTTCAGAATACATAGTAGCACAACCTTTATTTCTAGCAATTTTCTAAGTTTATAAGATGAATATTTTAAATTTGTCCCTATTTTTGGGACCGTATTCCCCCATTATTGGCTTCGTCCAGGTTTTTGTGCTAAGGTTGACAGCTATGGCAAGAACTGAATTCACTGAATATGGACTGTAGAATTGTGCATATTTACTGATAAAGGTGCACTGTAGAATTGTGCATATTTACTGATAATGGTGGACTGTAGAATTGTGCATATTTACTAATAATGGTGGACTGTGGAATTGTGCATATTTACTAATAATGGTGGACTGTGGAAGTCTGAGTAGACTTTTTTTATGTTAAATGTTCTCAACTGGGCAGTTTTGCCATTATGGGTGCATATGTTTTGTTTCATTGCTTACTGGAAAAATGTTCAAAACAAATTTAAAACACCCTCTAACAAGTGTACTGTATTGTACAAGGAATATAATTTTAGTACAATGAGGAAGGTGTATCAAAGAGCACATGTATGTTTCATATGCAAGGGGCCTATGATTCGAAAACAGCCCGAAATTAATCTTTATCTGCCACTGGCAAAATGTATTTTCTTTGAATGTGGGTTTCAATGCTGTTTCAATGAATGTGAGTTTCAAGGGCAGAGAAGTTTTAATGCTAAGTTTTCATTGTGAGACTGCATTGCTTTGTTTAACAGATGACTTAATGTTTGTGCTGTAAAATACAAAATAAAACTTTCAAATGAAGTCCAATCATTGAAGTAAAGCAGTATGCACATTAGTGTTTATGGTAAATGGAGTGAAATAGCCAAGTAATGGTTAATTGGAATGGCTGCAGAGGCTCCAGTTCAACCATTATTTTGTCAGGGGGGGGGAAGGGCAGCAAACTCAGACAGGCCCAGCTGAACTATACCTCCCAACTGTCCAGATTTTCAAAGAATGAATAGATTTTTGCTTCTTATTTTTGGTTTGTTCATAAAATTTGTAGTTTTAATTCCTAAATGATTTGCCAGAAGTCACTAAATAATAAGTTTCAGACTTCATAACCTTTTTTTGCTTCTTATTTTTGGTTTGTTCATAAAATTTGTAGTTTTAATTCCTAAATGATTTGCCAGAAGTCACTAAATAATAAGTTTCAGACTTCATAACCTTCATAAAAATGTATGTTAAAGTAAGAGCCGTTCTATCAACTGTCTCAATTTATACAAGAGCAATTTTTAGTACTGTTTATATGTGCCCCCAATATATTTGGCCTTGTTCAGATTTACTGCATTAACAGGTTGAGAGGTACATGCAAATAAATTGCTTTATAGAATTAGGCATAGCCAACCTCTCAACTGTCCCCAATTTTTGGCTCAAAATGTTGCTCTTCCCCTAATAATCCCTCCACAAAATAGCAATTTTGGAAGAAAACATGGAGGGTTTACAATTAAGAAATAACTGTAATAATCAAAGTTATAGATTACTTGAAATGCATGTAGATTCTTTTATTTTGTCAGCTGCTCAAGGTAGCAGTACTAATATTAAAGTGTCCCTTCTTTGACAGGTGGAAGCTGTATTGTGTGTCTATTTTATATTTTTGCATCACATTTTTGGTCCATTTTTCATAAAATTGTGTTTTTGGCAAATTAGTGACAAATCACTAAAGACTGAAGTTAGAAAATGACAGACATTTGAGTTTCAGATTTTATACCCTTCAGAAAATTCATACTAATGCAAGACCTATTCTGTTATCTTTCTAAGTTTATTAGAGCAATATTTAAAAATTGTCCTTATTGTTGTGCCTTTGTCCCACTTCTGTGTATGGCTTTGTCCAGATTTCTTGCTCTTGAGGTTGAGAGGTATGACAAATGTGTCAGGGCCATCACAGTCAGCCAGAGATATTTCAAATTGTGACATGCTTGTTGCACCCCACTCCCCCATGTAGTGACTCTGGATGTGTCCAAGCAAGGCAAGGAGTAGTTGTATCTACCTTGGATGGGGAGGACACACTGCATAAGTACTACAGTGGCTTTTCATCTGTCCTTGATTTTGCAGAATGGTCTGGTTTCTGTCATATTTTTGTACTGTTGATTTATGCTTATTACTCAGATTTATGCTTATTACTCAAAGTGCCTGTTGCTCTGTGTTTAAGTAGCAATGCTTTAATGACCATAAGGTAAGCTTGTCTGACATTGTAAGATGCAAGTAAGCTTTAATAAGCATACTGTTAAAGAATTGCCAACATTGAAAGCCTTTCTGTTGTTGCCATGCAGAGAATACTTGACTAGATGTATAAGCCTTGGGTATTAAAGGACAGGATTCCATTATTTTAAAAAGCTCATTACACTTGTTGGAGACATCCAGTCATCTCTACAGACTTTACCCGTAAACTAAACAGAATGCCAATCATGTGTGGTCCATAACCTGTACAGTAATCCTTTAAGCAATGTATCTTGAGCTTGTTTCTTGTTTGCTTTTCATTGTTTACTATTATCATGTTTTCGCCATGAAACAAGTTGTCAGGCAGCAGGTCTTTTTGGATAAGAAACATTTTTACAAGTGGGGCATCACATAGATTTCTACTTTCAGCATGTTGCTTGGTACTTTAATAAAGCTGAATATATTATAATTAGAACTGCAGTGCAAGGAGAAGTGGTTTGAGTTGAGTGCTTCTGGTTTTTCTTATACTTGATTTTGACTGGCATTCCAGTAATGTATTTAAAAAGTAATTTATTTTTTCATGCCTCACGACCTTTTGTTTCCATCTAGATATTAAGTAAGCTGTCATGCAGCCAATGCATTGAAATATTTTTATTCTTCTACACTTATTTTTGTCTTGATTGGACTTTCATAATGATGGTTTGCCACCCAGGGCAGCGTATTTAATTAAAGTTAGTTTTTTGTGGTTTTGTGCATAGCTCCTCCCCTTTATGGTTGACCACACCCCTTCCCTTTGACCCCACCCATTCAGCGTCTCCTGCAGCCCCCCTGTGATTTGAAGTCACCAGCCGCCACTGCCCTTATATCATGGATGCTTCTAAAATCAAACTAAAAAATGTTGGTCATATTATCACTAAGAAAAAAATGTACTGCTATAGTAAATGGGTAGTTTACATAGCATTATGTAAATTCTGTGAAAGTTACTATGTGGGGAAAACCAAAAATGCACTCAGGTCAAGAATATATCAGCATTTATATGACATCAAGCAGAATAATGAAACAAATGCATTGTATAAACACATTTGTAGTAAGCCTAATCATTCCTTTAGATTTTTCATATTGGAGCAGGCTGATCTGGGACCATGGGGTGACCCGGTGGATGATTTCCTGGAGTTTATTGAATTAAAATGGCAAATCAACCTAGATGCATGCCATCCCCCAGGACTGAATGACAGAATTTCCATGTCATCTGTTTTAAAACTGAAATCCATGTTTATGTTATAATGTGTTGTGAATTGTATCATCATATTATAATTTGTTTTAACAATATGTGGTTTTTAGTCAGATTGTTTATATTAATATAGTGGTTTACTATATATGGTAAAAACCATAGTAATTATTATGGAACTTTTAGGGACGTGTAGTTATTTTATAATTAAAAAGGAAGTGATGTTAGTCTTTTAGATGATTGGCCAGGACTACCATTTAAACTAGAGTTGTTTAACATTATGTAATTCTGCTGAAGTCATCTACCTGACAAAAGCGCTTAATTCTGTCTTTTTGTATTGTTCTAAATGGTTTTGCAGTACTATTTCATATAAAGTTTTTTATATACTTCTAGAGTCGTTCTGTGTTTACAGTATTTGCCTTCGTTTACTACATGGCAAAAGCATAAGGCAAAATTGGTAATAGCTGAGGGGCATGCCCTGTTATCCTGTACACATTAATCTAAAGCAGATGCCCAACGCTGACCGCCTTAAAAAACTCCAGCTATACTCTGTCGCATATCGTCTACTCAGAGGCGATCTTTGCTTAACATGCAAGGCCATGTCAAACCCAGAGCTGTTGGACATGCTACACTTAAAGAAATCCCAATCCCTCAGAGCCACACGCTCCAGGGATCTAAACCTTGTCATCACAATAAACAAAACATGCTGGAGGGATAGGTTCCTAAACCAGAGACTCCCCAGACTCTGGAATAGATTGCCCATACATGTCAAGCAGAGTGCCTCTTTGGTCCTCTTCAAAAGGAACCTTGACGATTGGATGGGAGAAAGGAAATTCACCCCGGGGATCACGTCAGTCGCCCTGCTAGACAGGTGTCCAGGGAAGTAAATAATGTGGGAAGAAATAGCCAGGGAATTGTTATGGCTAGGCTTGTATAGGCCCTAGGGCTGATAGCCTAGTACCAGCCTATGAACCTATGAACCTATGGACCACTTAGTTGAAGAATGGGAGGAGTGATTAGTTCACCTTCAAGGATTTTTCTTTTATGACATTCTTGTCTAAGCCTACAATGGTTGACATACTGCTGACTTAACATAAACTTGTAAACCCATTTATCTAGGATATGTAATGCTGCTAGATTAATTTAGCTCACTTTATAATAAAAGAATCATTTGGTTTATTTGGTTATGTTGATCTGTGATTAGTACAAGTTATAACAATGTCTGAAGTCTCTGAAGTTTAAAACTGAGCAGTTTAGAAGACTTCAATGGCAAAGATTCAGTTTTAATGTTTATTTGAACCTAGTATCTTGGGGACTTAGAATAACTAAAATGCCCACATATGGTAATAAGTACCCTGGCTTGCTTTTAAAATGGCAGGAGCTTAATTTATAGCTCAGTGAATAATACATGAAGTTAATGAATGACTTTTTTTGTAAAGAAGAGGCTGACAATGAAAGGAATTTGTGATTTAGAAATTAGTGTCACTCAATCGTTTTTTTTTTTTTTTTCGGCAGTTATGCATGATTATGATTCTCTGCTGCAACAACTTAAACTATTTGAAGATGGGCTAATAGCAACTAAGAAACAAATGTTAAATCGAGACATTAATGACTTTAAAAATAAAAACATTTTTTTCTTGGCCTAAACTATCTTCATCAGCCGAGATAAGGAAACTTAGTGCACCTAACCAATCAGAGACTGTGATAGAGACAACACCTTCTACCACCATCCAATTAGAATCAGCAAATGCTAGCAATGGGAATGACTGTGTAGTGGAGGAAGATATCCAATTGCTGAACAGCATTGAAGTAATCCTGCCTATTGGCACCGAACTGGCGAAATATGGTGATAAACCTTCTGAAATGGATATTTTTGTATCCACACAGTCATTTAATGTGTTGCAAAAGACATTTGATACAAGTAAAGCTCCTCAAAGCAATTTTTTAGCACAGACGCACTTCTCACTACAACAGCCCATTGCAGTGAGAGAGAGAGAGAGAGAGAGAGAGAGAAGCAGATGGAGAAGTGTGAGCAGAAACGAGGAAGAAATGGAATGGAAGATGAAAACGGCTACAAGAAGCTGTATTCCAATGTAGGACAGAAACCTCAATACAAGAAAACGAGGAAATGACTCCTCCTAGTGTAGTTTTGTCAGGAAATGAATGGACAAATGTATTAAATCTATCTGATTATATTTTAAATATAAATGAGAAGCAATTGTTAGCGAAAGGCCTCTCATTTGTACCTGCTGTATCTGGAGATTTATCTGAACTACTAACTGATTTAAGACTTTTTGCTAGATCTTTAGATTTGAAACTTTTATATAAAAATAATACATCTACTGATATGTTGTTTAAGCGTGTTAGCACTTTTGTACCAAATAGCGCTCCAATTGTTAAAGCATTTACTGACATGTGTGAACAAGATATTTATGATGCTTTTTTTAAACAAAAAATGAAATGTTACTTCAATCTTACTGATGGTGAAAGACATGCATTAATTTAATTAATTACGAATGGAAGCCTGATTATTAAACCTGCAGATAAAGGTGGTATGATTATATTAATGAATGCTTCACAGTATGTTAGCAGTATGAATGATTTTTTATGTGATGGTCAGACATTTACTGTAGTAAATGTTTCATATGTTAACAAAACTATTGCTAAAGTAAAAGTTTTTTTGTATGAACTATTGATGGAAACTAGTATTAATTCTGAAACATACAATTATTTGTATTTGGCTAATCCTGTCATCCCTTTTATATATGGTCTTCCTAAAATCCATACGTCAATTATTAAACCACCTATGAGGCCTAAAGTCTCTGGTAGTAAATGGATTACTGTGGCCATCTCCAAATATCTTGATAAGCAATTAGCTCCCCCTTTTACGATTTAGTCACAGTTATATTAAAGATACAGGTGACTTCTTACTTTCCTTAAGGGAATGGTGTATAAATAATGAAGTTAATGATGTTTGTCTTGCAACTATGGATGTGAGCTCACTTTTTACTGTGATTCCGAACTGCTATGGTGTTGAAGCAGTTAGAGAACTTCTCATTACACATAGTGGGTTCCTTCCATCTAAGATTCAGTTAATGTGTCAGATGTTAGAGTGTGTCTTAGAAAATAATAAATTCAGTTTTGGGGATAATTACTACCATCAAGAACAAGGGGTTGCAATGGGTACTCCTGTCGCTAATACCTATGCAAACACTGTATTAACCAGATGGGAAGAAGAACATATTTATTTAAATACTTCAGTCAATTTTAGGAACACTAATTTGGTTTTATACAAACGTTTTGTGGATGATATTTTCCTTTTATGGAATAATAGTGATGACCAGCTTGTTATTTATAAAAACTATTTAGAATCCACTACTGATTACCTTTTGTTTGAACTGAAATATTCTTTTGATTCTATATGTTTTCTTGACATTACTATATTTAAAGACAATAACACATTAGTTACAGCTATACATTGGAAAAATGTACCACTACCCAAGTATGTTCATTCCATAAGTATGCATCCTATGCACACATTTAAAGGGGTAGTAAAAAGTCAATTCATGAGAGCCAGCAGGCTTAGTGCAAAGGATGATACATTTGTTAAAGAAATGCATGAGATGAGAAAAGATTTTGTTAGTAAAGGTTATAATTTAAATGTTATTGAACAAATTAAGGAAGAAGTTACATCTATGAGGGATACTGTGGCCAAACCATACATTCTTAGATCGAATGATGCATCTACTAGCTACAAAATGAACTATAATAGAATCAATTATGTAATGAAATATAATAGACATACAGACACCATACAGAGAATTATAAGGACAAATTGGACTATTTTAACATCTAGTCAAGAAATCCATGAATTGCTAGGTGCAAGATCAAGTTTTACATTTAAGAGAGAAAATAACCTCAAGCAATTATTATGTTATAAAGATCTTTTTCTTCCGGCTTTTCCCAGTTAGGGGTCACCACAGCGGATCATCTGTCCGCTCATGATTGGCAGCAGAGGTTTACGGTGTCGATTTGCCAGCCCGGCGCCCAACCTTCCAGAGAAGGCACACACACGCACACACACACACTCACACCTAGGGCCAATTTTAGAGTATCCAATCCACCTACTGCATGTCTTTGGGATGTGGGAGGAAACAGGAACACCCAGAGGAAACCCACACAACCAAAGGGAGGGCATGCAGACTCCACACAGAAGGCACCCCAGCCGAGAATCAAACCAAAGAACCTCTTGCTGTGAGGTGGCAACGCTAACCACTGCACCACGACGGCCGCCCTATTATGTTATAAAGATGCTAATACGAAAAGGGGTGCTAAGAAATCTATGGAAAGAGTAGGGACTGTGCCTTGTTTGAATTCTGTGCACTGTATTGATATTAATACAGAACAATTCTTTATACATTTATCAGATATTCAGAGAAATATTGTAACTAATGCTCTGGCCAAACATGTACATACCAATGATTCCACACATAAATTCAAATTCTGAATTTTGCAGGTAATTAATCAGAACCCTAAGGGTGGTGATCTAGTGAACAAAACTGAGTTAAGTGGATATAAATGGATTAATTTCTTTTGAGCAGATCATCTTCCAGGTTTAAACTCTGCCGTTAGTATTAAACCTGTTTTAAAACAGACATGAAATAATTTGAGTTTTAACTGTTCTTTATTTTTTATATTTTATTTTTTATTTTTTTATATTATTTCCACAGTTATATTTATATATTTTCTATTTATATGGGTATATTACATTTGCTATATGTTTAACAGACAGGGCACTTTAATTCAGTTTATCTAGTTAATTGATTATGTGAACGGATTGGTTGAATTGTTTTTTAAAAAGAAGTAGTTTATGCTACTGATTTTATGCATTGAGAAAGAGTTCTACTAAAAAGGTTTGTGTATTCTACTTGACCATTAAAACGTTGCGTTGAATACCTGAAGTTTTGTGCTTTTTTTTAGTATTATTTTCTAGTTATCTATTCATGAACTTATTTCCATATTACTGCATGATGTTTTTATATTTAGTTCCTTCATTGTTAATGCAGTTTCCTTTTACTTTTGTAGTGTTTTGTTTTACTGTTAAAAACGGAAGCTGTTTCATTCATTCTCTGTCTGTGAGTTGTTGTGACTTTCGGCTTTTCCCGGTTAGGGGTCACCGCAGCAGAACTCCGGTCCGCTAATGATTGGCAGTTGATTTTTACATACCAAGTTGCCAGCCCTGATGCACAACCTTCAACGAAGGTATGCCCATTCACGCATGTCTCCATGCAGAAGACGCTGTAACTGAGAGTCGAACGGGACAGCGTCTTACTGTGAGGTGCCAATACTACCGCAATAAATGAATAAATAGATAAGTGGATAGATGGACAGATAACTGAATACACAAACACACACATTCACACATATTAAATAATAATCATATTTAAAAAATGGCAGTTGATTTATTGATGAACATTTTTAATTATATAGCACCTGAATGAGGTTAGTGATTTTATGGATGTCTATGTGAAGGTAAAAGTAAATTTGTATGAAAGAAAAAAGAATTAAATAACAGGAGACATATTTTCCTGTTGAATGATCTTCTTCTTTCGGCTTTTTCGGTTAGGGGTCGCCACAGCGGAACACCTGTCCACTCATGATTGGCAGTGGAGTTTTACGGTGTCGAGTTGCCAGCCCGGCGCTCAACCTTCCACATAAGGCACACACATGCACACACTCACAACTAGGGCCAATTTAGAGTGTCCAATCCACCTACAGCATGTCTTTGGGATGTGGGAGGAAACCGGAGTACCCGGAGGAAACCCATGCGACCACAGGGAGGACATGCAGACTCCACACAGAAGGCACCCCAGCCGAGGATTGAACCGGAGAACCTCTTACTGTGAGGCAACAACACTAACCGCTGCACCACCATGGCCACCCTATTTTCCTGTTGAATGATAAATACATTTTTTACAAACATTATTCAAGTAAGTAGAAAAAAAACAGATATGGAGGTATCTGGAGAATGTATTATGAAGCGTAAGCAGCTTTCAACTAGAAAGACTGAAGAATTTCATAGCAACAAGAATCAAAGGTTTAAAAGCACACTTCTTATTTAGATAACCTTTTAAAGCACTGCTCTTATTTGGATACTCTAAAATCCCCGTCATTAAAAAACAACTATGACTAATGAATGAATTTGTTGAATTTGTTAGAATGATGGAAGAACAGGATGGTTTTGTGGAGCTGAGATAAATGACACTAAGATGATGTAATTCTTCACAAAATTATAAAGAGAATATTGGGAGTATATGGTTTTAGAAAATAATTTAAAAATTGGATTGTTGATATGCATGAGGAATACTTGAATTTGACTTCCAGTAAATGGACACGCAAGTCTGAAAATTGAGATGAGCAGAATTGTGCAATAGGTGATACCCCTTAACTTCAGTCTTCTTTAGTCTCTGTACATGTAAGATGGTGAAAAACATGAAACCTTACTTAACAGAATGGACTATGAGACAAAATCTGTAATGAATTCCCATGTTTTCATTCTTATACAGATAATGTTTTAATATGCATTAAAGAAAAGTACCTGATTAAAAGACTTATGACTTTTTCAAATGAGAATTTATATACTTTAACCTGAATATAAACCAAAGAATGCAGAAATGTTCTAGAGAAAATACAGACATTTCTGAAATCAAGTATTAAAAATGAAGGTATAAGGACTGAGAACTATTGGGAAAAGTTAAAGGAGTATGGACTAAAATAATACAGAAATATGGATACACTAACATTTTGGAGTATTTACAACATGATTTACATAAAATGTGTTTTTAATGAAGACATATATTTTATAGCTAAGTTAATTGAGCATTTAAATGTGATAATGCACTTGCTCCTGTCTGACAAATGCTTACCAGCGTGTGCTAACTCATATGCTCCTGTGTGGCAAACGCTTACAAGTGTACTATATCCTTACCCACATCCTCCCAGGTCAGAGTCTGCTCATCTAAGCTCACTCTTAAATGTGTGTGGATGTTTTATGTATTTAGTCTCTGCTCTTGTTTAGTATTTGGCATTTCTGCTTTGCTACCTGATCTAACTGATTCCTACAATACAGTTTAATAGTGTACCATATTTTCAACAGCACATAATACTTAGAGCATGTCCAGCCATGCCTTCCTCCCATATAGTGTATTGTAAAATATCTTTCAGCCCTGCTACGATACCATGCACTCAGTGTGCCCCAGTATTACTAAACGATATAGTCTGACCACCCCTATTAATATAACAGAATTTAGAGAAATACAAATAGCCCCAATACATACAGGATCTAAACACAGCACCACCAATCACTTAATGTGTTGTTTCCCTGACTAGCCCTTGCAACTGGTGTGGTCAAAGGGAGATATACAGAATATTTTCTATACTAATGCCTTATGTGTACAGTACTTCTACTGTTGTCACTTCTGGCTGTAAAGTGCATTAGCTCCTGCTGTAGTCTGTTATCTGCCAAGTGAATAAGCTGCTATTGTCAGTTCTTATAGAGCAACTTGTATTTGTATATGCTGACTGTATAGTGAATAAGTACCAGCTGCTGTTAGTTCTCCTAGAGCAACTCATTTTTGCATATGCATCCATTGCCTGTTGAATTGTATTTAACTGTGCTGCTTCCATCTCATGCTTTTATTTCTCACTGGAACTGCTCTCATATTTCTGTTCTGGACTGTCTTTCCCTCTTTTTTTGTGCTGCACTTATCACATGTAACTAGATCTCTCCAGCCTATCCTATTACTGCCTCTCTCAGTTCTCCCATGCCTCTATATTAAAGTACTTTTCTCTCTCCTTTTCAGCTTGCTTGGGTATTTTTTCTCAGGTTTTCCCCTTCTACAGCTCCATTTAGACTGAGGAACATACCTCCCCAAAGAAGAAATCCATGGATATTCTGAAAAAATAACCCCCTCCATCTGTGTGTATGTACAATACCTTTTGATAAAGCTTATTTTTATGGTGTTTGTATTGCTAACCCACTGCATGCACAATAGCTGTTCTACAGCAGTCTCTTTTTCCAACTCTCTCCCCAGCAACCACTTGACTCCCTGTAATAGGTAGATTCTGCTTTTTACTTTTCTCAGGAATGCCACTAGGTGGCGATATATTCCCACTCACTGTATTAGGTAACTTTCAATACTTTTCCCTGCTCCCTGCAGCTCTAAGGTCTGTTGTCTTTTCCCACTGTTTTTTGCACAATTGTCATACCTGCTAAATTCTCTTTGAATTAGACCAAACTTTAACTCATAAGTAACATACCTCTGAGCTTGCCAGTACCTTTGAGTCCACGAGAGTGCATCACTGATTGTTTTTGTTGGTCTCTTCTGCTCCATCCTCCTCCTCAGCTCTGCTCACTCCATTCACCCTTCAGGCTCACTCCGCACCCCTACCCTGCCACCAATTCCCACCCGCCCCCAGTGCCTCTAAACTTATAATCCCAAAACCATACCCCCTCTAGAATTCAGCCTATCTGGACAATCCCCACCCACCTCCTCATCCACTAAGACCTCCTGTTTCCACCACCTAGGACCCTCCCCTTACCTGTTCTTATCTTTCCTCCTTCCCCATTCTTGCTACCAAAGACCACACACCACTTTACCTTCTGCTAATTCCTTCTCCCCTCTGCGCATTCTCACTGCATACTATAACCTTACACTACCATGCAAATCAAACCTACACATACTCTACCATTAATATGTCTACCTTTCCTCCTCTACTGCCTACTCTATCCTACCAGACTACCTGACTTTTCTTACTCCCCTCTCTATCATACAACTTCAATACATACCTTAAAAGAATCTCATCTCTCAACTTATATCTGTCCTCACCTCTATTACTATAATGACTCTCTCCTCTTTACTAGAAAGATTCTTCCTGATATATGTAATACAGTCCCAGTCCCTCACAATCCATAGCTCCCCAGCTACCCTGCTCTCAACTCCAACTCCAAAGAATCTAAAGACCTTGCCTCCTTCCTACTCCAACTAATCTCTATCCTCCTCTCTAGTGACATACATCCTAATCCCAGACCCTCAGACAACCAGACTTCTAACCCTAACTTATCTTCCTCACCCTCTCACCATAAATCTCTCCTTTTTTCTACCATTAACACCCAAAGTTTATGCAATAAACTTCCTACTCTTCATGCCTGGCTATCCCATTACCACCCTGACATTCTCTCTATCACTGCAACATGGGTAAAACCCCACATAAAAGATTCCAAAATTAAAATTACTCCTCTCAACTATAAGATCATAAGAATGACAGAACTCTAAAGAAAGGTAGTGGAGTAGCCCTACTTTTCTCCCCCTCCCTAACAGTGACACCCTTTACCATGTTGATACTGCAATTCGTAACAGCTGAACTAACCCTGGCCCTCCTAAAAATTAATAACCGTAAAAACATATGCATAGCTGCCCTGTATATTCCACCAGGAAATAACATCCCATTCTTGAAAATATCCTCTCTTGGTTCTCATCCAATATAAGCATTGAAACTATACTCCTATGTGATGTAAATATAAACTGGACTTTGATTCAATCACCTACAATCACCTCAGAATATACACCTAAACAACTACACCCAAATAAGTATCTCTCCTACCAGATTTAATAAAGATAACAACTCTGGTAGTATTCTGGACTGGATATTAGTTTCTCACCCCAACTCCATTTCTGACAATGGCACCCTACCCAATTCCCTCAGTGATCATCTCTCTGCCTTTACTCATCACTCACCATCCTCTGTCCATCTTCACCACAACTACATCACAATTCATACCCTAAAACACTTCAACCCTCTAGCTTTCTCTGACTCACTAAAACATATGAACTAGAACCCTGCAAAAACCCTCTCTCTTGACGATGTTGTTACATACGTCAATACTACATTCAATAACCTACTAGATAGCTTTGGACCCCCCAGAACTAAAAGAATCAAAACCAAATCCACACCTTGGCTAACTAAAGTAACTATTACACTAATGCATCTCTGAGATAAATCTTGGAAGCATTACTATACATCTAAACCACTTAAATCACTTAATGAGTATAAGCAACTTCATAATATAGTGGAAAAACAAATTGCTTTAGACTGAATGTCTTACCACTCCAAGCTTCAGAACAATCATAGATCCAACCCCCAAAAATTTTGGAACAGTATATCTGCTCTCCTCTCTCCTGGAAAAAAAGACAATCCCTGCCCTGACCCTAACTCTCCAGATCATATCTTAGCTACCCAATTCATCTCTTTCTTTATTGATTCAATAGCCAAGGTCACTGCATCATTCTCCAATAACACTTCTATTCCACCCTCATCCCACACCCTAAACTCTAGTCCCACTGACATCAACACTACTCATCTCCCCCTCCCTTTACCATGCAACCTGTCTCTCTACACACTATAAAAAACTTCTACTAAAACTAAAACCATACTCTTATGCCCCAGACAACCTTCCATCTAATTTTGTCAAGCTATCTGCCAAAAGCATAGCCCTTCCCATCACCATACTTATCAATTGTTCAATCCAAGAATCTTATGTACCCCTGCTGTGGAAGAAAGTGTTCATCATTTCCCTCCACAAAGGAGGCAACAATACCGAAAATCTCCAACTTCCGTCCTATAGCCATCCCGTCCTCTATCCCAAAATTCCTTGAAAAATGCATACACTTGCAACTCCTTTGGTAACTCATAGACAATCAGCTTATTTCTCCAACTCAACATGGATTTAGACCTGGACATAGTACTACCACTGTCCTTCTCTCCTTCCTTGACATCATCAACCCTGCATTGTAGCTACCCTTCTCTTAGACTTATCAAAGGCCTTTGATGCTGTTTCCCACAACCTTCTCTTGTTCAAACTTTCTCTTCTCAATCTCTCCCCCTCCTCTATTAACTGGTTTTCCAGTTACCTTTCTAATAGACAACAAGCCATCAAGTGGAGTTCAACAAGGCTCAGTACTGGGTACCTTAATTTTTAACATCTTCATTAATAATTTTCATCAGTGCATTTCTAATACCAAAGTTGTGCAATACGTGGACAATTACACTATAATTTGCTATGCTCAATCTCTCCCCAAACTCATGCAACTAACAAAAGATGCCTTCTCTTGTCCCAAGTCTTGGATGCTGAATAATCACCTTGCTCTCAGTGCATCCAAAACCAAGATCATGATCTTTACCCCATCTAAAAACACCTCTATCGATAAAAATTCCTTCTCCATAGTCAGTCAAAATAAGATTCCCATTGAAATCGTCTCCCATACAAAACTTCTAGGTGTTATCATTGATGAACATTTAAAGTTTGACATTCATATGCAAACTAGTATTAAGAAAACAGTCCAAAAGCTCAGAATGCTGTATCATCACAGCCATTATCTCAGTCCCTCATCCAAACATTTACCCTCCATTTCTTACCTCATCCCCTCTCTCTTATTTGGAGCCCCTTTCCTCACCAACCTTCAATCCTCCCTAAAGTCAAAACTCATCCTGCTACAATAAAATCTCTATGTTTGCTGCTGGGACCAAATCCTCCTCCCACCACTGTGATGCACTCCACTCCTTGAACTGGCTGGAACTCCCCCACTATCTCTATTACATTCAACTATTAACTGCTTAGAAACTCATTTTCAAACCTGTAACTGCCCTTCCCTCTCCTCCATGCTCATCTTCCATCATGCTGACAGACTAGAACCTCCTCAAAGTGTACAAACCCTTATGTGCACCTGGGCAATTTCTCCTGTCTTTCTCCCACGCTTGTCTATGGAATTCACTAACCCCCACATTCGAATCACCCAAAACCACTCCGCCTTCAAGTTCATTCTCCATTCCCATTTCCCATCTCTCTTCTCACTGGGAATCCTCATGCTCTCACAAAACCTGACCCCCTCTATATCATTTCCACTCCCTCTCCCTTTTTCCTTTCTTATAACTCAACCTATTCACCTTTCACTGTTCTACTCTCCTCCTCTAATTCTTCCTCCCTCTCACCTCATGAAACTTTGAGTGCATAAATGCCTGCACTCCAAATTATACTTATATACTCCAAAATACTTATGTTTTAATTTCATTTAATACTATGTTACAACACCTTGCTCAAATGTTATTATTCTGTCTTCTATATTACTGTGTTGCTCAAATGTTATTATTCTGTCTTCTATATTACTGTGTTTAGTAGTTTTTGAAAATTGTATTGTACTTGTTAACATTGTTGATATTAGCTTTGCAAAAATTGTATATGGAGCTTTTCTCACCAGGCCTCCATTGAAAATGGGCTCATTTTGGCCCAGTGGACTTTACCGGTTAACAAACTGCAAATAAATAAATAAAATAAATAGAGTGTAACAAAATGAAATAAAGCTCCCAGCAGAGTAAACACCTCTCGGCTAGCGAATAAAAGTATGTAACAAAATCTAATTATATTAGCAGAGAGGTAGCCATGGAACGATTCAAAAGCCAGTGTAGTCTCTCCACGAAAAAACTGTAATGATTAAATAATCCAAGTGTAGAAATTCCGTTAAAAATGAAAAATAATGGTCAATAATAATAATAATATTATTATAATAATAATAATAAAAATGCCCAATAAAACCATTATTTTTCATTTTTAACGGAATTTCTACGCCTGGATTATTTAATCATTACAGTTTTTTGGTGGAGAGGCTACGCTGGCTTTTGAATCATTCCATGGCTACCTATCAGCTAATATAATTAGATTTTGTTACAAAATAAATAAGAGTACTAAGTCAAGCTGATTCATTTTTTTTCATTGACATCTTATGAAATTGATTAAACCTATAAAGAGAAGAATTGCATCAAAAAGCTGACAGTTGAGGATTATAACTTGTGCAGCCTGTGTTATTTTATGGATCATTATCTTTTGTAAAAATATGTACAAAACAAAAGTTTCTGAGTTAAAAGATTTGTTATTTTCAAAATATGTTAGATTTATTCGGCTCTGGAACTTAAATGAATGTAAGTCTTTATGATGAATTTAACATAGTCATATGAAGTAAACAAAGAAAAAACAAGGAAGTAAAAGCTGTAAAATTAAGATGAGGCTAAGAAAACGGAATTACGGCACACAAAGTTTTGGTGGAACATTTTATGGATGAATGTTGGAATTAATTCAGTGAAGGGATTCACAAAAGGATTTTAGAGTGGATAAAAAACTGCTGGGCTAGTGGTATGATGTGTGCAACATGGGTGAATTATTTATGCTTATTGGGCATGAAGAAGTTCCTGTTATATTAAAATATAGGATAAAACTGTATATTCAATTTAATATTGGATGATGGAGACGCAGAAGTCCAAGTAAAGCAATAGCTTCAACCATAGGTTGAAGGTTGACATGCTGAATATCAGCATACCCAAAAAACACATTGAACACAGAAAGTCTCTACTAGTCTGGACCCTGGAATAAATGCTAACATTGGTTCTGGAGGGGGGAAACTTCAGACAACTGGTAATTTTGATATTCAACATTCTGACTGTGGGGTCCAAACAGCTTGACTTCACTGTCTGAGTCTCCAGCATATAATTGTAAACTATATATTCACAGGTATACCCATAGGACTCTGTATGGAGTTATCTAATAAGAAATTATGTGAAAGAGCAAATGTTCTATAAATGTATAGAAGAAATGTTGTATAACTGTCTAGAAGAAAGAAATGTTTATATGGAGAACAAAACAAAAAACAAAGGACCACATTTTCTGACAGTGTGACAACCTAAGCAGATTTTAGAAAACATCATAGAGCAGGTTTATTGATACCAATGTACCAATATATATTTATTTTTGCTGGATTTAAGTAAAAGCATTATTTGTTATTGATGGAACTCACTGCAACAGTTAGAACAGACGTGGAAAGTATTATTGCTAAATGCATTGTGGAAAATCTGAATTGGGAGATGTGTCTATGTTTCATCATTGCAAGCTGCAAATTTAATGAGATATGTGATGAAATCTTACACTTTGTATAAAACAAAACTGTTTTGTGATATTGTGAATCTAATGATAGTCATATTTTCAAATAAAAAATATGTTCTATTTCACCCAACTTAGCTACCAACAGTTCAAGCAAATGAATTCAGTTTAATGTCTCTTCTATAGGATGACACCTCAGCATCACCCTTATACTGTACTACAGTGCTGTGGCAGTACAGGAACAGGAATCCTATCAGCTGGTTTGGGGAATAGAATCAACAGTATTTTAATATTCATGACTTAAAATGTAAGGGTGTTACCTGTGAGTGAATCATTTTGCTTAACAATTCAAAATATGTTTGAAATCACACATAAGAGGATCCTTATTTAGATGGACTTGACAGCATACTAACTGATTACACTGATACTGGCAAAGAAATTGAAGAATCTGTTACCCTCTAAACATAAGTACCTTTGGAAGTGGATCTTGGGAGCCACCATTCTTATTGTTTTCAAAAAGCATATCTAAATATGTAAATAAGTTAATTCTGATACATGTTTGGTATTGAAAAGAATAAGAAACGTAACTAAATAGCTATTTGCAATGTATCAATTGCACTAGCTGTGAAATTAATGAATTTTTGGAACCAGCCATAACTTACATTTGTACTCACATATAACCTGACAATCTGGAAATTCAGTTTTATGGAAATTGTTATGCTGGTTAGGATACCAAGGTAATTTACCCATGTATGCAGCAAGGTGACCATTAAGAAAACTAAGGCTTGCTTTTATGCTGAGGAAGCAGCAAGTCAGCACTTTTTGAAGAAATATGAACATATTTCTAGAATAAAAGTAGTAGTTAGCCATTAAAGTAAGAAGTGTGTATTAAAAACTTAACTCATCACAGTCTAGCGATGTCTCTAGACATTTCTGCAGTTACATCCTACAGATACCTCTAGGCATGAAATAGTGCTTGTTCATATTTGCATTAATAATTCCAAAAACATACTACATGCAAGTTATTAAAAGCTTTCATCTTAGAGCTTCCGTAAAGACAAACACAAAAGTATTTATTTCTGACCTCTGTCTAGTGCAGCTAAAGATAAATTGATTATCTGTATCATTTTTATTTATAACGTAGTCATTTTGATTTTTATCTAAATATTTCAACAAAAAGTGACAGACATAACTTCTTAGCCTCATATGAAAGCCTATAGCTGTATGAAGAACATGCTGCTGGCAATATGTGTGTCAATTAAAGGTCATTGAGATATCATAAGCTATTCATACATTACAAAGATTAATATTTACTGTGTTTATTGTGGCTCATAAAATCAAGTTTAACACCTACAATCGAATGAATGTAACCAATGGGAAGATTATTTTGTGCTGAGCAGTTTGCCACTTAACAGTTTTCTAATAACACTTATGGTTGTAGAGATAAGAACATTTGTTTGAAGTGTGAGAAGACAACTTCATTTTAAAAAGGGTTAGGCCACAACCACTGAGATTTTAGAGTACACCTGGTATGAGTTAAGGTGCGGTACTTTTTCACTAATAGCCAGCAAAAGCTAAAAAGAAAATGAAAGAAATATTGTGAGTAGCGGGCATCCTACATATTATACAATAAAATTAATTGCAGGCAATGCTTAATTGCATAAATGATAAAATGTTTGAATGCTGATTGAGATTTTCAGAATATAAATGCATGAACTACTGATATAATTTATTAATTTATAGAATTGACCAATACAGCTAGAAACTGGGAAAAAACATATTTTAGCTTAGCTTTGCATTGTATGCTACAGTAACATCTGTGCAACACTGCAAGCACACATTTCAAACTGTATTTTGTTCCATCACATAATAAACAGATTGAGGTAGACAGAGTGATGTGATTTTATTTTTTTGTCTATGCTTTCTCTTTCCAATAATGCACTATGTGTCCTTAAAATATGAGATTATTATGCCCAAAACTCTCATGTAATATAGTTTCTGCATTTAGTTAGAAGGACAGTGTTCAGAATTACTAATAACTTTGAGAATCTGTGGACAACATGCCTGATGCTTTCTTCCTATGACATTTCTGTGTTTTTTGTTCATTGTCATGTTTTAAATATACTGCAAAACATTAGTTCTTCTTCATCTGCAAAATAGTTGTTAGATTTTGAACAGGAATCAGTTAACTGTTCATTTATTCTCTTTCTGTCAATAGTATCAATTTTCCTATTCTGAGACTAAACAATGAAAGAACCGTGAATTCCTAAAGGCTCAGTACATTTATGAGCAGAGGGAGAGTGACAGAACGAAGCTGTAAATGGCAATATACAGAGTTATATAATTACAAGTCTTAAGAGACCCGGCAGGTTTATGTCTCCAGTGTGAAATACCTTGCTGTGTGGGATTTAAAAATGTAAGAACCGGATATACAAATTCCTAAAAACATATTGCATGGATTCATTTAAACCGAAAATGTACACAGAGGAAGATGAACATCACGATAATATCACAGAAAGGAAAATACCTAGCCGAGGCTTTTTTATATGTGGTAACATAAGCATCTTTTTGTACAGCATAAAATACAGTCAAGAAAAAGGAAATGCGCTTAGGACATAGTTGTTATTTAACGTGTCCATGTGGATACTGATCTATTTAAATAGATTATTATAAAAAAATCAACTCCACAGGCATGTTACATTTTTTTTTTTAGCACAACGCGCACTTTCTTTCGTCTTTTTTAGCTACCTTAAGATAGCCGTTTTAAAGGAAGTATAATTCAGGTGTCACATCCTCTGTTTCTGGCTGATAGCCTTTACAAAAGGCAGTGTTTACAGCTGAAGGAAAAAATGACTCATTGGAGAAAAAGTAAAGTTGCTAACACTGTCCTCAGATATTCAGAAAATACACATTAATTATAATCATTATTATTCCAAATGGCCTGAAACAGAGACATGGTAAAAAGTGTCATCTTCTGGGGCAAAAAATGGATACGGGGAAATGGAATGAGTTGCTGAAAAAAAAAAAACATGCCTGTGTGGCTACACTTACCACCCTGTTTTGTATGTTCAGAACAAATCAAAAAAGGAAAGAATTGCTGAATGTATTGCAAATGACAGTACTGTAGAGAATAGTAAGAGAAGATTTTAAAATATGTTTTTTGGCCTATATCTTTTACATTATTTAGTTTAGACTCAGAAAAACTAAGTCATAGACGTCCAGGCTATATTAAATTCATTTAAAATCTCACCTCAACAAATTTTGATCAGACCCAGAAGTAAGAAGTAAAACAATTTTTTTTTTACTTTGTATAAAACTGTAACTTGAACAGCTTCCAGGACAGCAAGTATCAGTATATATTTTCAAATCATATATTCTTACAGTTTGGGTACTTTACATCACATCACAACATTGCATATTATATATTATTCATTAAAGTAAAACTGTAGCATGCATTTACTTCAGAGAACTCCTCACCATTTACTTTTGCTGTACACATAATAGGAAAGATGCATTGGTTGCCCTTTCCTTCCGGATTGTACCCTGATTATATTTTTTCATACTAGTCTTTCCTATCCCTTTTATCACCTTCATTCCCATGCATGCAGCAACACTTTTAAGGTGGTGCTGTTTACTTACAACCTTTTGACTCATGATTGGTTGTAACATTGTTTTGACAGGTTGCTGCTTGAAAACTGTATTTTCTTTCTGCAGACTGTCACTGTGACAAAGCAATCTGCAATTGCAACACTTCTTATTTTAAATTTGCTCACATACTGCTGAGTTTAAACGGTTCCCATTCAGAAGCCTGAAACATCATAAGCCTGAAAATCAAAATCCTGAAACCAAAAGCCTGAAAATTCAGAATCCTGAAAACTCAAAATCCTGAAAGCCCAAAATCCTGAAAGACCAAAATCCTGAAACTCAAAATCCTGAAAACACAAATAATGCTAATATGTCACTATAAAGACACTAATATCTACCAACTGACCCTGACCCTAACCCTAACCCTAAGGTCCGTCACTATCGCACACTCACCTGACCTGCGCCCTAAACCTAACTCACTTAAACCACCCCTAACCCCAATATTTGTCACTATTGCATACATGCCTAACCTGCGCCCTAACCCTAACTCACTTAAACCACCCCTAACCCTAAAATAAAACCAACCGCACACTTACCTGACCCCAACGCATGACCTAACACCACAGGGCTAACAATAGCAAAGCCACAATGACATCAGTATGTCTATTTTGTGTTTTCAGGATTTTGAGTTTCAGGATTTTGGTCTTTCAGGATTTTGGGCTTTCAGGATTTTGAGTTTTCAGGATTCTGAATTTTCAGGCTTTTGGTTTCAGGATTTTGATTTTCAGGCTTATGATGTTTCAGGCTTCTGAATGGGAACCGTTTAAACACATATATAACATGATTTAGTTGAACTTTATTTTTGCAGATTATTTCCATGTAAATATGCCTTTGCTGCGGTGGTGCAGTGGTAGCGTTGTTGCCTCACAGCAAGAGGTTCTCCCGTTCGATTCTCGACTGGAGTGAGGGGAGTGCCTTCTGTGTGGAGTCTGCATGTCCTCCCCACGGTTGGGTGGGCATTTGAAAGACATGCGTAAATGTGCGTGCTTTCGTTGAAGGTTGAACGTCGATCTGGCACCTCGGCGTTCATCAAAATCTACTGCCAATCATTAGCGGACCGGAGTTCCGCTGTGGCAACCCCCAAAAGCCAAAAGACAACAACATTTCCATGTAAATATGCACCATAATAGCAATTTTTTTTGTTAAATATCGCTATGTACTTATGCAAAGGAGTCATATTTCTGTTAGCTAGTTTGCATGCTTTTGCCATTAGAACTGCTTTTTCAAATGTTATTTTATCAACCATGTTTCTCTGAATGCTGTAATCATGCAATAGATTGGTCTGTTTTGCAATATTTCTTCCAATGATTCTTTGTACTTATTGTTCTGAGCTAACCTCTTTAGCACAGTAATCCACTTTATATTAGAGATCCTAGGTTTTCCACTGCAAGAATTACACCTGATGTGCTGCAATTATTGTGTTTTAATTTTGATTAAAATAATTTTAGCAAGCTAACTAGCTCTTCAAATGGTTTTCTCCCTGATATGTCTGGTTAAAGTTGAACTATCAAACTACATAACTCAGCCAACAGCTTTTTATCCTTCTGATTCTTAGCTTCACTAATGTTGGCAAAAATGGAAAATGTCTTGTGGTATTACACCCATTTTAGAATTTAGCACTTGAAAAGTGCGATATTTCCTGCCATAATAATCGTTTAAAGATATATGGCTTCTTTAGCTATCTTTCTTGTGCAAGTTTAATCATCAGTGGTATTACATTGCATGTTTTGTTTGAACCTGTCTCAATAGCTGAATGCACCAAAACAGTGAACAAAAACAAAAAGCCTTTTAATTCCAAACAGCAACATATGCAAACTTCAATCTGCCATTAGGGAACAGCTTAGTTTCAGTCATAAACACAAAATAAAATCAACTAATACTGATTTGTTTTTACAAAAAAATAACTGAATGCCCAAAGACCAAAGAAACTTAGCTCAAACTGCTAAATGATTGACAGCAGCCTGACTGAAACAGTTTTTTTCAGGAGGTAATACTTTTTTACCTCTGTACCGGGAGCTAAAACATTCTCTATTTAGGATCTCAAAACCTCAGGGTAAAATGGGAGCATATGTTTTTTTTTCAGAAAAAGCATTTTCCCTGCAAAAATATGTATAAATATGTGCAAATTTTAAAATGAGTATTGTGCTGAAGTTTCAGTAAAACCTTTTTCATTCATTTTCTTTCACTGAAACTGCATTCAGCATTTTATTCTAGAGCCACTGATCATTTTTATGGACATATTTTGAGGTAAAGTAAATCATGGAGAAAGGGAAGAACATCGGTTTCAAGAAGTTAGAAATTCTTCCCTGTTACAAATTACAGCAACTCTTGTTATAGCACTAGTGCTGAGTTCACATTTACTGACTAGACTAGCATTTTATTTGTTGTCTCAGCACAGTACAACTCAACACAGACTATGGTATAATTACAGAGTAATTACAGAATTAAAAGAATGATACAAACACATTCAGTTATACACAAAGATGCATAAAAATAAAAATGGTTTATTCACATAATGGCTATAACGAGTAATCTAACATTATTTTAAATACCTTTATTAAACTATCACTTATAGCCAAACATACATTAATACAAAAGAAAACAAACCATAAAGACATGTTTCCAGTTACATGCGTTATTTATCACATATATTCTTTACTATAACAATCATCGGTCCAAAATTACATAAATTTCTCAATTCTTGCCTTCCCTTAAACCTCATCTTTCCTCCAGAATATTATTCTGCATGTAATATTCCCACATATTTCCATTTTATTTCTACATAATTTGCTCCTTCTCTTTTCTAAAGATCCCACTTCCACTTCTTTTATCTCTGTTGTAGTATCCAGTACTTCAAATACAGTTGGTTTAGACTTTGATTTCCATTTTCTAGTAATTGCTTTTTTTTTTTTGGCAGCCACCAAAATTAAACTTAACAAAGCCTTATGATGTCTAGGCAATTCAGGTCCTGTGTCCCAGCTCAAAAAAATAATTACGTTAGTTACACCCATTTAGTCAACCAATTTTTCTGACGGAGTACTCTGTAGGGGATTTTTAAAAATCTGCCAACTCTTTATATTCCTAAAACACATGTTCCCAGTTATTTCTTTCTTCCCCATCACACCTCCAACATTTTCTATCTAGCTAAGGAAAAATATTTTGGAGACTGCTTGGCGTATAGAAATACCTATGGAAACACTTCCAAGCAGAAATCCTAAACTTTCTAGACTTTGTTGCATACTTGGGAGGCATAGATATGTCCCCCTATTGTTCCCTTGTAAATTGATTATCCAATCTCTCTTTCCAATCTTTTCTAACCTCTTCTGATTGATAATTTTATTGTGCACTATTTTGCATACCCTACTAAGTATCCATTTTAACATCACTTTATATTCTAGATTCAACTAAGTAATCTGCCAGATCACTTAGGATACCCCTATCCCTTTCTCATTGCCTATACTCTGATATCAGTCCTTGGTGGACTCTAGCTGCAGTTCAAAAGTCTTTTTGGCCTCACCCCATTCTATTACCTTTCCCACTCTAGTTATTTGCCCCTAGTACCTTGGTTCCTTTGCCAGTTTTCTCAAATAAATTCCAGACCCCTGTTTCATATTCTCCATACCCCTACTTGCAGTTATCCCTATGACCAAAATCTCCTTTCTCCATTCTCATGTTGCCTTAGTTCTTAGAATACTATCTAAAACGTTATGATGATAATAATATTCAGTATGGCTGTTGTTATTCAACTTAAGATCTGCATTCAAAATCCCACTCTCTCCATATTTCTTGAATTTCCCCTTCATCATCATCCGTTTCTATTTGGAATAAAAAAACTTTCTGCTTGTGTTATGTATTTGAGTCTTAACCGTACAGCTGTAAATATCCCTTCAAATCAAGTAACCCTAATCCCATTGTTCTATCAGAAGCCTCAACGTAACCCACTTAACCCTTGCCCTCTTCAACTATTTATTAATTATTGTCCGCAACTTCTCCTCTGGTTGATAAAAACATGCCTGTCCTGTATATAAAACTAATGGGACTAAATAATTTTCGTTGCTTGTATGTTACTATCCATATCCATAAACAAGAGCTTACAATTTCTCTGTTTTTGCATTAGCTTTTCTTTAGCCTCCTTGCACATGTTCTTAGCTGCCATAAATCTTTTTAATCCATATTCCTAAATACTTCATCGTAAGTAATGTTGAACCAATTCATTTATGGGTACATCATTTACAGCTATAGCCACTGTTTTATCTTCATTAATTTTACATCAGATGTAAAATAATATCATCTTAAAATAAAGCCAACTTTTCTTGATTACTACAACTGGATCTTTGAATTTGAGGGCTTTATTTTCTTTGTCCATGGTCTAAATATAAAGCAAATAACAAAAGGTAAAGAGGATACCCCTACCTGGTTCATCTATTCAGGCACAACTTATCAGAGAGAAACCTTCCCACTTTAATTCTTCTCTCCAGTCCTTCACGTATTCTCCTAGTTAACTGTATTATTTTATCAGGGAATGCAAATGCTTTCATTGACCTACTCATAAAATTCCTGATTACTCTGTTGAATGCTTTTGCTACATCATGGCCCTCCAACAACAATGGTATTTTCGTATATTCTGCTTCCCTCTGAATCATTATTGCTCTGTTAATGTTGTCAAATGTTTCTCCTACACAACACCACATTGGTCCATATCTATCAATTTTGGGCTTGCCTTTGCCATTTTTAATACTTTATAATCATGGCTTAAAATTTAAATGGGTTTATATGAAGCTGAGTCTGATGGGTTCTTCCTGTCTTTAGGTATTACAGCCACCACAGCTTTCTTGCAAGATGTTGGTACTTCCCCTCCTTTCCAAATACTGTTAAACCAAACTTTTCCGATCTTTAGCACTTCTTTCCTACTAAATTCCAAACTCCCATAGGAATACCACATGTCTTGGAGACTTTCCTGCAGATTGATTAAACCTCACCATTTTTACCTCATGTCCTCATATCTTAACTCTTAATTGTTGAGACTCATCTACCTCTAAACTTGGCATACTTAAGTCTTCCATAAGTATTTCCATTTGTTCTCTTTCTTGATTTCCATATTCCTCTGCTTTATACAAATGTCCATAACATTTCCAAAATATATCTAATACCTCTACAGGATCTCTGGTTATTGTTCATGTTATAGGCTTCCTAAGTTTGGTGGGAACCCTTTTTGCTTTCTGTTGCCTAAGTTGTTGTGCTAAAAGTTTTGTGCTCTGGAGTTATTATCAAAAAACAGTTACTTGCAGCCATCTTTCTAAACTCATGCATATTATACAGATATGCTCTTAGTTTCTCTTTAACACTCAGTAATTGTACCTCTTCTTGCTCTGTGATATTCCCCTTATTCTGTAATACTTTAGCTTTTGTCAGCCCATCTAAATAATTCCTGTTACTTCTTAATAATTTTTTTCTTTTATTTCTACCCTATTATTAAACTGCACTTTCATTTTATCCCAGTCACTAGTTATAGCTTCTGAAAAAAATTCTGTCTACCCTATTAACATTTGAATAATTTCCACTACCCATTCCTTAAATTCCTCTCTTTTTAACAAGTTGGTGAGGAAAACACCAGTATCTCATTTTTACTTTATTACCCTGCATTTTTCTCCTAGTTTTTATAGATGCATGATTTGAAACAGCTATTGAATATGTGTCCAAGCTTTCGATTAAATGTATGTGTTCCTGAGAAATATAATTTCTAAAAGGACTATGGGCCAGATTCAATAAAACCTACACTAAGTGTATACACTAAGTGTACACGATATGTATCCAATAACATTCTTATCACATTTTTTTTTTTTTTTGCAATCTAATTTTTATTGCATTTTTATTAATATACAAAAACAGGTCATACAACAAAAGCATATAGGATCGACATAAAGAAGGTGTATACAGTTAGTAAATACTTGGTTGATAACATATAGGTTCAGCACAAAATTACAAGGAAAACAATTGATCTCCCATGTGCAAGCGTTTTAGAATTTAACATAGAATAGTGAAAGGGAGTCTTGACAATTTAAAATATTGAGTAATCATATGTAAGAGTATAGGATCGTAAACCCAATACCTATTTGCTTTAACTATCTACATTATGTACATTTGGCTGTCACTAAGTAAGGAGGTATTAGCATGAAGATACTAGTTGTTTCTACTGATACTAGGATATAGGAGCATGGTAATAGGGTTTCTATTTTGATTTTTCAGGGGTTAGAGTGGAGTTGGGGACTTAAAATCGAAAAGTATTTAGGCTAGAGTTAATCCTCCATCTGAAGTGGGGATATTAAATAATAGGGAAATAGGGACGCAGCTAGATTCGTATCACATTTTTTGTGCTTTCTAGTCACTCAGAAAGATTGCATCAAATGTTCATGTAGTCTATACTTTGTGGAAACTTTTATGAATCCCTGTCAATATTTAAAGCTGCAAGAATATCAGTAGAAAAACTAAAATTAGGAGGAAGAAGGTGTGAGTTATGCCTGTGTTGCCTGTTCACTCAGAACAATGTACACTTAGTGTACACTTAGTGCATGCTTTACTGACTCTGCACCTTTTTTTTTATCCAAAGTACATCTCATCACTTACATATAAAAAGTTACTGAAATGTGTCACAGAATTCATTATATCATAGTGTAACAGAAGGGCCTACATGTCAAAGTAGCAGTGGTCAAAGCATGCTTATGTGGTCATATCAATATTGCACATAACCTAGTATTTAAGACATAGAAAAGGGCAGCATTGCTTTAAGCAGGAGGCTCTACAACTGGATGAAGTAAGAGGACATGATAGCTATATTTACATATATAAAGACAATGCACAGTATTTGTTTTAACTAGAGTGTGAATAATGATGTTTGGTCTGTCATGCTTTTACTGTGGTTCATCGTAACTGAGTAGCAACTAGCTAAAGATGACTAAAATAAACAAGTAAAATGAAGCCCTCTTCCGAGAAAGAGTAAGTCATACAAAGCACACCATCATCATTGTCTGTAATCAACAACGTTCTAGTCAAAAATAATACCCCATAATGATGACCTTCGTACTAAAAAAAAATCACATATTACGCAATCCTTCCTTACATACTTTTGAGTGGGTCGATGAGAATGTCCATTAACACATTTATACCATGTGCATTTTTCTTTTTGTAAACCTAGCTACCGTGTGGCACGTAGAAATGCAGATACCACTGGTTTATTTTGATAATTTTTATTTCTGTAGTTGGAGTTTATGAGACTACTTGAAAAAAATTGTTTCCTAAATGAACTTTCATTGCATTTTAGATGCTAACTTGTAGATTTTGTAGCACAGTCAAATACTGAAATAACATAAATAAAATACACATGACTTGTTTTGTGGTCCTCAAACCCAGTGTCTGAATACTTAGTAAATATTTTGGAAGTTCTCTATGCACAGAATGTGTAGCAAGTATTAAAAATATATGCATTTGCAAATTCAATAATTTATATACCACTTTTTGAAAGACCATAACATGTACAATTTTCTGACTTATTGCAGGAGTCTTTAAGGACAACAAATAAACAAATGGATGCTGAACCTATATAGTTTTTCCCTACAATGAATTAAAATAAGGACTGTAATCTGTGTTAAGCAGGACTAAAGTCAAAGTAGTTGTAAATAGACAAAATATGTATGCATATACTTTATAGATTAATGCTGTCCACAAAATAGGGAAACACTAAAATAAACATTATTTTTATAAAGGTTAAAAGAATTCCATAAATATACATAGGCAACTAGATGTAATATATATACTTAATAAAGAGATTAATGCTGTCCACAAAATGGGGGAACACTAAAATAAACATTATTTTTATAAAGGTTAAAAGAATTCCATAAATATACATAGGTGACTAGATGTAATAGAAAGTGATATAATGACTGAACAAAAAGTTAGCATTCATGAGCTAGATTGCTTCAGTTTACATGCATATGCACAATATGTACATGGTGCAGTTTGACCAAAGCAGATAGCATGGTTATAACGAGAGGATCAATACAAATCATGATTTCATCAATCTCTGAGTGATTTATGAACAGTATAAAAGCTGGCAGCATTTATCCTGCCAGAAGATGATGCACTCCAAAAATGTTAACATGCACTGATGAATAAAGCAAAGAAGAATGAAACAGTGCAAATGTTCTACACTTGGATAGCCTCCAGCAGGAGTACAAAAGGCACTGCTCCTGCACCCTAGTCAGGCCAGGGAAGTAGGAACAGTACTCCAAGCCAGGCTATAGTTACACTGGCAGTTATGCATGCAGGAGCACTTCATTATGCTGAATGATTAAGAGCTTCTTGACAGTAATGGGCATATAGAGCTATGCTGTACACTATTTGTGACGTGTGGAACTCATGGATTTGCTATGTAAGATCCTGTACCATAACATCGATAAATGCATGCTCAACCCTGCAAGATCTAAATATTCAACAAAGTTCCATCCCTAAACAAGTGGTATGAAAAGTGTCACAGACATACAAAAGTCTTCCTTTTTTTACATGGAATAAGTCTTGCACCCCCATCCCTGAAATGGGAGAAAGCCTCATCACTCCCAATCTCTATGTATGTCAACTCTGAAGTTGCATTTACATGGAGACCATGCTGCCATCATTGCTGGCATTAGCAAGAAATGCCCATGTACCTCCCCACTGCAGCCATGTTCACCATAATGGCTTATACATGCTGCACAATGACTTCACATATGGCAGATGCAGAGCCCTGCAGCTCTTTTATAGACTGCATGGCCTCCATGACAACCTGTAGTTGTACAAGAGCAGCCAACAACTGTAGTAACATCATCAGCAATGGGCATGCATTCCCATGTGCCTGCATCCTTCCAATCCAAACAGAGTTAGTCCATGTACCCTGTAACCTACATGAGGATGATGGCTCCCTCATCATTATTTGCCCTTCTTGCTTCTGACCAGTTCTATCTGAACTATTGTGCTGAGCCGTGACATGATGTACCAATGCGTACAGTGAATGTTGTCAGCCCTCTAACTCCATATTCAGCAGCTGAAGTACGTACTTAGAACAATATCATCTTGACATGTCTGCAGTCTATTTTGCTAACCTCACTGTACAAACCGGCACTATCCACACTGGGCATCTATCAGGAACTTGCACTGGCAGCACTGCAAATCTCATTTGGCTGAAGCAGTTTCCCTGTCATCAGGTGTGTCCCAGGAATGGTACAGACATGTGGTCAGGACTATTGCAAAGTGTGATGCAGAGATGCCATAGAATAAGTATGGTTACAAGAAGGATTCCCCATTTCTTCGGTCTGCAGTGTATCTGACGTCCCACAGTCCTCCTTATGCTAACAAAGAGGCCTATCCCATTTGCTCTGCTGGCTGTTTGGGCTTTGTTATCTGGATGCAGTACAGCAATAATCTAGCACCTGTTATACCATCTTTCTACCTTCCCCTTCATTCCAAAAGCATACAAACTGCACGTTATACAAGCCCACAGTGAACAAGTATGTGCAGTCCCTAACACACTCTCTGTTATTCCAAGAGTAAGTGCTGATTGTCCAATTCCAATCCAACATGAAGAATCTCCTCTAATGCAGGATTCCCCAGGCACCATCCCCTGAAGAAGATGGAGAGTGTATATCAGCTGCTCATTCCTCCCTTCCACAGCTGCAACAAAGGTGTTAACTGAACTCAGCCTTTTAGTGGCACAGAAAGGCATGTCGCTTGTAAACCAGTGACCCAGCAAGTTCCTGTGGTACCACACACTACCAAGTCCAATTGCCTGCACCACTTTGATATGTCTGCCTGCACAGGCTGCAACAATTTTATTACCTAACATATCCTGTCCTATGAGATACACTGACTATGGTAATTATGTAGAGCCCCGGATCTTATACAGCTGTGGGCCCAGATTACCAAGTGGTTTCATTACATGAACAGTAGTGTTCCCTTTAATTATCAGCTCCTTTTGGAGCTGTACCAAGTTCATAGGTTCATAGGTAGGTTCTAGGCTATTGGCCCTAGGGCATGATTAAGCCTAGCCAACATGTTACGGCTTTCGCCTCCCATGTGGTTTAGTTACCTGTGCCTCTGTTGAACAGGGCCACAGAAGTGTTTCCCGGGGTGAATTTATTGTTTCCCATCCACTCATCAAGATTCTTCTTGAAGAGCGCTAATGAGGAGCTCTGCCTCACCTGTATGGGGACCTTATTCCAGAGCAAGGGGAGTCTCTGGAACACGAATCTGTCCCTCCCACAAGTCCTGTTTATTGTTGAGGTCAGGTTTAGGTCCCTTGAGCGTGTAGCTCTGGAGGATTGGGTTTTCCTTAGGTGAAGCATTTCCAGCAATTCTGGGTTTGACATAGCTGTGTATGTCAGGCAGAGATCACCTCTGAGTAGCTGGTATGCGACCGAGTACAGTTTGAGTTTCTTTAGCCTCATGCCATAGGACATCTGTTTAAAGCCCATTCGTTATCCTCTTTGTGAGGTATTTGTGAGGCCTCTCCAGTTGTTGTAGGTGTCTTGTAAGACATCCCGAACAGGGCATTATATTCAGTTATGGGTCTAATGAGTGATGAGTAGAGGGGGACAATAACTTCCTTTTTTCTAGATGCAAACCCTTTGTGATAAGTTGGGCCATGTAGAAGGATTTTGTAACCACTTTAGCGATATGGTTGTCGAAGGAGAGTCCCTAGGTCTTTTATTATACTCTCTATGTTAAGTGGGCTGCCACCTATGTTGCAATTCATGGGTACTTGGTTTTTCCCAAAAGGGTTGACAATGCACTTTTTGGCATTTAGCTTGAGGCCATGATTTTTGCACCATGTATCTGTATCAGTGAGACCCTTTTGGAGGGTGTCTACAGCAGTAGTAGTCTCAATTATGGCACCCAGTTTGCAGTCGACTGCAAACTTTGTTAGTCATAGTCCCTCTGTGTTTGCTTGTACCTCAGAGAATTAGATACCAAACAGGAGGGGTCCCAAGACTGAGCTCTGTGGTACTCCACTTGTCACAGGTTTGGAGTTGGATCTAACGTTTCCAATTCTCACTGAATGGGTTCTATCCTTGAGCCAGTTAGCAACCCATCTTGTAACGTAGGGGTTTATATTTAGTTTGGTGAGTTTGTCTATAATTCCCAAATGGGGTATGGTATCGAAGGGTTTGCAAGGTCAAGATATGTTGTGTGGACCACTTTTCCCTCATCTATTGCTTTAGTAACCACCTCAAAGAAGTCAACCAGGTTTAGAAGACATGACCTTCCCTTTATGAACCCAAACTGGGTAGGGTCTTGGGTTTGTAGGTTCCCAGTGTTGTTGTTTATGAGTTCCATGATGATGCGCTCGCTCCATGGCCTTGCAGACGTGGCTCATCAGGCTGATGGGGCGGTAGTTCCCAGGGTCATTGGTGGTACCTCCCTTGTGGAGTGGGATAACTGTTGCCATACACCACTGAGTAGGCACATAGCCTGTGGTGAGGCTGTTGTTGAACATGGTATTAAGGTGAGGGATTAATTTGTTTTGGAGTTCACGTAACATGCAACCTGGAATGCTGTCTGCACCCATGGATGCTGTGTTTTTTGCTTTGGAGAGTGCTGTTTTCACCTGGGTGTCTGTGATTTTAGGGGCAGCACAGTCTTCTGGTATGGATATGGACCCTTTAGGGGGTGAGGGTGGTGTGAAATTTGCACTGAACCTATCTGCTAACATGTTGGCAATATCAGTTGGTTCCATAAATTTAGAACCATAATGCTGTAGCTCAGAGCAGATCTGAGAATTGATATTTAGGTTCTTGACATAGCTAAAAAATGCTTTGTGGTTGTCTTTGGTGTCTGTTGCGATTTTTCTTTCAAAGCTCGCCTTAGAGGATTTTATAAGGGTTCTTAGCTTTTTGAGGTTGGTCAGGGAGCACCTCCATTCCTGGGTTTTTACTCTTTTGTGTAATAATTTCTTCCTTCTATTATAGAGCTTATTTATGGCCGGGGTCCACCAGACTGGTTTCCTCTTTTTGGAGGAGTGGGTCTTAGTCTTGTTTGGGATAGCACGGTTCATGCACTCATGTAAGTGCTTGTAGAGTGCTTTTGTGTGTAGGATACAGCAGATTCAATCATGCTGACATTCTGTGTGGGAGTAATGAAGTTTGCCACCTCTGTCTTGAGTAGCATAAAGTTCGCTTTGGAGAAGTTTTTCACCATTGTTTACTGGGGGGGGGTTGAGGGAGGTAAATGGATATCTAAAGTGATGAGTTTAAGTTCTATGTTCATGGTAAAATAGGTCACTGCTTTTACTATGGAGACAAACCTGGTATAGCTCCAAAAGGAAAACCATCAGCTAGATTAGATTTTGTTATTTCTCTTCATAATAGGATTCTCTCCAAATCTCTTTTTTCATTAAAGAGAGTCAGAGGGAGGATTATTAGGCAAAAAAGATACCAGAATCTCTAAAAAGTGAAACAAAATTAAATAAACTGTTGCAGAACACAAAATACGCCAGCTGTCACAGTAGGAAGATCCACTCCACAACAAAATGATGCACCAAATAGTCACTTCAATGAAACTTCAATAAAACCAGTTCTGGACCTGATACAACTCCCGTTTTGCATTGAAATACTTTTTTATTACATTTACAACTTCTGACGTCAACAATTGCAACTCTACAGTTAATGTACAACTGTTGCTGCTCTTTTCTGAACAGTCTCACTGTTACAGTCTTCCAGAATCTCTCATAGGGTTACAGCAAAAAAATGACAATAGCATCATAACATTCTGAGAGATACGCAAATGCAGTTGTGAAGCAAAATGTCCCACATTAGATCCCTGTCTGTAATGGCACAGTCACTTTACAGGCAGTCAGATAAGCACCTGCTAGTCTACAGTCTCAAGAAACACAGCAGGGTTCACAACTCTTTCTATAGCTGCAGCTTTTTCTGCAAAATGTAACACCTTTTTCTCTTGTTCTATGGAACAATTCACAGAAAAGCTTTGTTGTGTAATGGTAGGCAAAAGTGTGTTATTTTCACTGTACATTTAAAACATGTCATGCGATACATGTTAATAAGGGCTGCTAACTCATAACTGTTTTTGAATCACACTAAAATGGTTTTGCACAAGTCTATGTATTGCCAATGGGTACAGTTTGAAGTAACACTCCTCTCTTTGCTGATATTCCCTCATTTTCTTTAAGGAGTGCATGCAAAATCTATGTGGTGTTTAGTTGTGCATGTGCTTGAGGAAACGAATATGAGTACGTTTCAGGTGCTTTTTAACACAGCCGAAAATTGTTATGAAAGAGACATGACATGCAGTTACCATTAGCAGCCCTCAATAGTTTTAATAAACTTAATACTTGCTTGACCTTAGTGGTAAATGGCTGTAGTGTGAGATCATTCTGTGAGTTATGATGTCCAGGAGAACAGCTTGTGTGGAACCCAGGTAGAATGAGATGGAGACCCCCCCCCCATCTTCTCTGCCAAGCACAGTTACATTATGAGCAACTTTTTGTTGGCTGAGCTGTAGGTATGATCAGGATGTTGGAATGTTTCAGTGCACTGGAAAATACAGGGCAGTTCTTCTAAACACTAAAAGCCTTTCCATGAAGTGGAAAGGATTGTTGCTACAGACAAAGATAATTGCAGCAACACCACTGTCAGAAACCCAAATTGCTGAGGACATAGGTCATGGCACTACCCACACAGACCTAGTTGGTGACTACAGTTTTTACTTAGGAGCATCTTGCTGTCTCTAGGCTTGGGTATGCTGCACAGTTTAGCAGTATCACATAAACATATATGTAGCATTACATGTTGCAAAATAGTGCATTTAGCAGTAGGCTTGTATATTTTATATCTGAGAACTATTAAAGGACGTTAACATGAACTTTGAGTTTAGGAATGGTTTATAGCAGTCAAATGAAGTATAATATCTGAGATATTGTAACATACATGTTACTGGTTAACATACCTCTCATCTAGCCAGATTATACAAAATGTCCAGACTTTGGCCTTATAGATTTGGTCTGTTCCTCATAAAATGTGCAGCTTTCTGTCAAATCATTGAGGACTGGTCATTAAATAATGACAGACAGAGTTTCAGACCTTATATCCTTCAGAAAATGAATGCTAATGCAAAACCTGTTATTCTAGTAAGTTTATAAGTTTATAAGCGTAACAGTCAAAACATGACTCTATTTTTGGGCCTTTGTCCCCATATTTTTTATGGCTTTTTCCAGATTTCTTGATTAAGATGCTGAGGGGTATGCTGGTTGACCAGAATTCACTTTAATAGATTTTCATAATTAGGCCCCTTGTATTTTTTGAAGTCTTGTACTGTACTACTGGAAATAGGGTAATTATGTTTGAGGAGAATGTGTTGCAAAGTTTAGGACAAACAGGAACACAGACATGTATGCAACTCTCTAGTACGAATGCAAACCACTTGGCACCACAGGACCCGGAAGCAGGTACACAAAGGCTTTCAAAATAAGCAGTAGAAGAAATCAATCAGCTGCTAGGTCTCCAATAAGATCCTTTAATATGACAAGGCAAAGTTAAAATCACAGTCTCTTCTTTTCCTTGTCATATTAAAGGATCTTATTGGAGACCTAGCAGCTGATTGATTTCTTCTACTGCTTATTTTGAAAGCCTTTGTGTACCTGCTTCCGGGTCCTGTGGTGCCAAGTGGTTTGCATTCGTGGTTTGGTTTTGCTTCTAGTTTTGGTTTTTCTTGGTCAACTCTCTAGTACAGTACTATCCAGATTTTATTATTGTAGTGGGCAAATTGTAATATATCTGAAGAAGGCCTTATGGTTGTCTTTTGCATTAGATGAACCCCTAAATTTGTAGCTGCTTTGCATTTCTGGATATTAAGTTTAAGAGACTTACCAGTTTTATATAATTTTTATAATGATGCAGTAGAAATCTTTTATAGATGTCAAGGAGCTTTTCCTTTTTCTTATACAATTTGTAAATGTGAGAGCTGTACCATATAGGTTCACATTTAAACTGGTCATTATTCATTAGATAGGTACAGATACCTCAATACATCTACCAAAGTGGGAGTAAAATTCAGAGGAATAGATGGCAGCCTTATGTAGTAGGTTTGCTGGAGTGCTATACCAAAAGTGGATTTCAGAAAGATTGGTAAATGGTAAGTAACTGATTTTGGAGCAATCACTAAATGTAGAGAAGTTATTAGGTGACAAAAAATATGTTTTTATGGAGCAAGTCAGATTTGGCTATGGATAGAAAAACAAGTGGGGTGATGCAAGTGGGGGAAACATTTGTCAGGACAAGATCTAGAAGGGCAGGGAAATAATTTGGTCAAGTGTATTAGCAGGAATCTCAGCAAACTTATTGTTGCTGGTATGTATTTGCCAGTTTATGAGTAGATATTTTAAGAAAGTAAGACAAGAATTTGGTTCACAGGTTAACTTTTCTGGTTTTCTACCTGGTTAAGGTATTCTTTGTGCTCTGAAGGGATCATATCTAGAGTTGTATAACTGGATATAATGTGATACTTTTATTAAGTTTAACTAGGACTTCATCCAGTTCACAGTTTTCATAACCCAGTATCTGGTGAGAGGCAATGAAATTATGTATAAATACAGATACTCCCCACAGGTGCCAGGGATATCACTGCACGCTAGACATTAAACCCTGGAACAGATTGAGTGCTACACTACAATGGAACTAAGCTGCTGATACTGTTGAGGGTAAAGAGGACCTCAAATTCATAGATTTTGCTATTTAGATTTACATCAGTCATCGGTACTATGTTAGCACATTAATGTTATTCAGACTGAAATTTGCTGTGTTTGGATTCCCATCCTTTTTGTGGGTAGCAGTTATGGGTTAGTGTGGTGTGTTAATGCTGAGAATCTCTGTGACAAAGGTGCAGGGGTCAAAGTATTTTATGGGAGCCCTTGGTGGTCTAGTGGTTGGAATTCAGTGCTCTCACTGCTGCAGCCTTAGTTTGATTCCCTGTCAGGGAAGTTCCAATGCTTTATTTTGCCCCTTTCAATATGTATTTGTCCAAACGCTTGCTACAGCTGGAATGACTGCAATGGTTTCTCATTAAAAGAATGAAGGGTCTAAGTTGTGTAGAATATGCCAACCATCTTGAAGTCTTGTCCCTCATCTCAGTATTATACAGTCTAGTGAGAGATGACCTCTGCCCTGCATGTAGACCTTCAAAAGATCTTGTATTGTACTGGACATGACTTGCTTCTGGACCCATGCTAAAGTTCATACAGTAATTGTGGGAAGCTTGGTTATTGTGGAAATCTGAACCCTCTCATCTGGACCCATGTTAAAGACAAGCAGGGAGTTGTGATGTGTTGTGTTTCTGTCAATATTTTGAGTTTCAGACTTTTTGTTAATGCCTTGAATGTTGACATTGTGCTAGTTAGATACATTTTATTATACCTTGTGATGTCCATACACTGGCCCAGTAATCAAGGAGCCACAATCCTCACCACTAACAACAGTGAGGGGTGTCCACTTTGGGAAGGATAACATACACACACAGTAAAGTACAATTTCCCTTAAGAGCACACAGAGATCATAGTCAGTTTGGGGCTGGTTTCTCCCTTTCTCTCCAGATCCCCAATAAGACTCTGAACTAGCACAGCTATCGGGTACAGATCTCAGCCGAGTAGTCAAGCCAAAGCCACCAGTGCCCTCTCTTTCCCACCACTGCTTTGTGTCCCTGCCCAAGTAGCTGACACACACTTTGAGATTTGGTTTCTACACACACACACACACACACACACACACACACACACACACACACACACACACACACACACACACCTGGGGAAGGCTGGCACAGGTTCTCCAACTATGCCCTCTCCTGCCAGGCTATAAGGTAGTAATCACTGCCCCCAACTACTCTTATCAGCTACTAAAAAGGCCCTTACCAAAGGGTGTCCCATTATTACTGTGCAACATTATTATCCAATTAGTATGTGTGACGAACAGCAAGACTTATTAGGAGTGGCTTTGTACAGTATCACTGTATACATGCAATGTACTCTAGACCAACCACAGTTGAAAGGTTTAAAAATATTTAATAATAATAATAAAAACACAAAACAAACCTTCTCAAGTCAACACAATGCTAGTCAAGAGTTCAGAAATCATAGAAAAATGCTTAAAATAATACTGTAGAATAGTCTGACATAAAAATAGAAAACAGGTAGACTAAATCTGACTAAATTCATATCTAACTCTAAGAGCAATCACAGTTCTAAATAAACACATATAGAGCAAAGCTAGAGTACTGATGAGTGGTCAGTTCTGAAGTCAAATGCAAAATACTCTGATTCTCTAATCTCTCTGAGAAAGTCTTAAAAATAATACATCACTGCTGACTCATTTTAGATTACATCATTCTTGTCTGGTTCCCAGGCTAACAGAAACTCAAGAGTTTAAACATTTCTTTGATCTTGCACCTGCCCAGGAACCAACAGCAATAAAATATACTATATATGTAAAATCTATCAATTAACTCTGGCATCAAAACAATAGAAGGAATTCCTCAGTCCAGACATTATGTCTCCGAGCTTTGAGATCAAACAGTCATACAATGCTTGACTTATCAGCTTTCTTCCAGCAGAGTGCACAGTGGTTACATTTTTGAAGTTCAACATTTAACACAGTTTTCTTACATTTAAGAGGACAAGCCTGTGGATTACATTCATAGTTACAATGACATAGAATTATCTACAAAATTCTATCTAGCTAGGCTGGCAGCCTTCACATATCCCCCCGCCCCCCGGAGAACTCAAGCTAGTTTTTGAAGTGACCCTTGAGAACCGTTGCTTGAGAAGGTTAGGTCTATCTGAGTATACCTTACACCATTCTCTGTGTTGACAGCCCATCTGCATTGGCATTGCTAATCCCACTGCAGTCCTGCACTGACATAGCATATGCTTGCAACCCTAAGCTCCATCTTAGCAATTTGGCATTTTGCTGGTTGGCTCAGTGTAACCATGTTAGGAGATCGTTATCTATAACTACAGCGCATTTTCTTCCATACAGATAAGGATGAAGTTTCTGCAGTGCCCACACTATGGCTAGACATTCCTTTTCTACAGCTGCATAGCATTTCTCCCTGGGTTGAAGCCTATGGCTGAGATAAACCACTGGGTGCTCTTCACCCTATGAAGAAATATGGCTAAGTACAGCTCCCATCCCATAGTTTGAAGCATTCACCTGCACAACAAATTCTTTGCTGTAATCTGGAGTGGCTGACACAAGAGGTGCTCCAAAAGCTTATTTATGTTTCTGAAATGCCTGCTCAAATGCTGGGGTCCATACTACCTTATCTGGCCTGTTTTTCCTTGTCAGGTCTGTGAGGGGAGCAGCTATAGTACTATCACTGGAGAAGAACTTTCTGTAGTACCCTATGGTCCCTAAGAATGCCCTCATCTGTTTTCTGGTAACAGGTGCAGACCATGCCTGAATGGCTTCCACTTTGGCAGGTTCTGGCCCAATCTTACCATTCCCCACTCTATGTCCCAGGTAGGAGACCTCTGCCATACCCACCTGACATTTTCTGGGCTTAATGGTCGAACCTGCCCTTTGTAGTCTGCCCAGCACCTCCCTGACATGTTCAAGGTACTGTTGCCAGGAATGGCTGTAGATGGCAATGTCATCAAGGTAAGCAAGGGCAAACCCTCCTGCTCCTGCTAGGATATGATCTGCCAGCCTCTGGAAAGGCGCTGGGGCATTTTTCATCCCAAAGGGCATTTTTGTGAACTCATACAAGCCAAAAGGAGTCACAAAGGCTGACCTCTCTCTAGCACTGGGAGTCAAGGGCATCAGCCAGTAACTCTTGGAAAGATACTTAGCCCAACCCAGCTGCTCTAGGGCCTCATCTGGCCTAGGCATGGGGTAAGCATCTGACTCTGTGCAACTAATTTACTGTAGCCCACACAGAACCTGGTGCTGCCATCCTTCTTTGCACCAGCACCACTGGGGAGGTCCAGGGACTGTTGGACTCTAGAATTACCCCTAGTTCCAACATCTCTTGTATCTCCTCCCTCAGAGTCTGTTTGACTCTCTCAGGCACCCTATAAGGAGCCTGCCTAATAGGCCTTTGGGGTCCTGTATCCACCTGGTGCTGCACCAGGTGGGTGCACCCTGGTTTCTCAGTGAACCTGTCCCCAAACTCCTGTAACACTGGTCGGATTTCTCGAACTAGGGTAGGAGATAGCTGTTAGGACATTGCTTCCCCTTTCACTGAGGTGTCAGTCCAAGCCTCACTGAGGAGATCAGTCACCAGATCTCCCTCAGACTCCTCCTGCAATCCACTGCAAATAGTTAGCACAAGGGCCTCCCTATCATGGTAAGGTTTCA
Source organism: Protopterus annectens (assembly GCF_019279795.1). Lineage (NCBI taxonomy): Eukaryota > Metazoa > Chordata > Ceratodontiformes > Protopteridae > Protopterus > Protopterus annectens. Next base: position 1,078,202,115 of record NC_056743.1, read on the forward strand.
TCATGTTAACATGGTACAATTTGTGCTCCTGGCTCCTGCCTAGCAGTTCTACCAGGTAGTTAACATCACTTACCTTGCTTAACACCTTGTAGGGTCCCTCCCAGGCTGCTTGCAGCTTATTGTGTCTGACAGGAATGAGAACCATTACCTGCTGCCCTACAGCATACTCTCTAGCTTAAGAATTCCTTTCATACCAGACGTTTTTCAGTTGTTGGGCTTCTGCCAGGTTTTCCTGGGCCAAGCCCATGAGTTCCCTGAGCCTTGTCCTGAGGTTTAGGACATATGCTATAACAGACTCCTTGTGAGAGTCACACTCACCTTCCCACTCATCACAAATTAAATCTACAGGCCCCCCTCACCCAATGCCCATACAACAAATCAAAGGGTGAAAAACCTGTGGATTCCTGGGGAAGCTCTCTGAAAGCAAACAACAGATGGGGCAAATATTTGTCAGTCAGTATTTTTTTTGGGAAACCTACCCTGCTGAAAATCTCTAACAAAGCATTTGCCACCTTTTCTGCCTCAATGGAGGACAAAGCCACTGTCTCAGGGTATCTTGTAGCATAATCTACAACCACTAGGATATAATTTTTCCCTGTGGAACTTGGGGTACTCAGAGGCCTCACAATATTCATAGCTACCCTCTCAAATGGCTCCTCAATCACAGGCAAAGGCATCAAAGGAGCTCTCACCTTGTCTCCTGCATTGCCTACCTTTTGGCACTACTCACAGCTCCTGCAGTACCCTGTTACATCCCTGCAAATTTCAGGACAAGAGAAGGTCTGCATAATACGTTTCTTTGTGCATTTTATGCCCATATGACTTGCAAAGGGAATATCATGGGCTATGGCTAGTAAGGCAGAGTACTGGTGAGTGGTCAGTTCTGAAGACAAATGCAAAATGCTCTGATTGTCTCTCTCTCTCTGAAAAAGTCTTAAAAATAATACATCACTGCAAACGCATTTTAGATTACATCATTTTTCTCTGGTTCCCATGCTAACAGAAACTCAGAGTTTTAACATTTCTTTGATGTTGTGCCTGCCCAGGAAACTACAGAAATAAAAAGACATTATATATGTAAAATCTAGCAATTACCTCTGGTATAAAAAAAAATAGAAGGAATTCCTCAGTCCACACATTATGTATCTGAGCTTTGAGATCAAACAGTCATACAATGCTTGACTTATCAGCTTTCTTCCAGCAGAGTGCACTGTGGCTACATTTTTGAAGTTCAACATTTAACACAGTTTTCTTACATTTAAGAGGATAAGCCTTTGGATTATATTCATATGTACAATGACCTAGAATTATCTACAAATTCTATCTAGCTAGGCTGGCAGCCTTTACATATCTTCACATTCCTAAATATATATATGGGTTTGTTTTGTATTATTGACAGAACAGAATAATGAACATCAGAATATCTACATTTGCATCATCAAACCAGCTTTTCACCTACATGCCATTATTTTTTGTGATTAGGTGTTTGCCCTTTCCCCAATGTGGAGTGACCTCAGTGTTGATATGCATAATATGAAGGGGGTTGTAGGGGAAGCAGAAGGACTTGTCAACCTGCAAAAAAAAAAAAGCTTTTGATTTACAGCATGTAGGTGAAAATCAGTAAGAACTAATTAACCCATGAAAACATTTATACTATATGTCAAGCTTGCATGAGCTCTGTAATGCTCCTTACAGGACCACCACAAATGTTGAAAAGATAATAAATGAAACTATAATAAATTTTCCTGTGGTCAGTTTGGAAAATAGAGTTTGAATGGAAGGGTGATGACTAAATATGACTTAGCAAGTAAATATTTTCTGAACAGATACGCATTGCTTGTAAAAGTCTGGAGACTTAGTAACTTCATAATTTGTATACCATGAACTGAATCTGGAGAAAAGAAAAAAAAAAACAAATTTAACCGGACTGAATAAAAGAAAAAAGTATAATCAGGCTAAATAAAAGATGTCATAGATCATAATATAATGCAGTTAAATTTAATGGTGTGAGGAAGCTGAGACTACTACAAAGTCTCAAATCAGGGAAACAAATGGTGGCAACTATATTTGCTGGGTACTGACAGACACATTATACCATAAACAGAAAAAGATAACACACATTAGAAAGAACCTGAATAGTAGCTACATTGCCAGTTTATTCCTCTTATCCAAATATTTTTTGGAATGATTGCGATAGGAAACCTTAAAATTGTACTCCAAAGGTTAGGATCTACTATTACAAATTAGCCAAACTGGTAGTTCTAGCACTACATAACTTTCATACCTATGATACACTAAATCAATGTGGATGGATGTTTTTCATTAATAAACTAAATTTAAGCCACCTCACATTTACCCTCAAAAGTTTGTAAATGAGCTTTACCCTTTGTTAATACATAACAAAGATGAGAGACTTCTAAGCTTGCCCAACTGAAAAAGTTACTGGCATTGAAAAAAAACTTGCTCAAAAACCCAAATTACATCTTACCCCAATTATTGGACTCTGTGCCTTAAGAACTACATAATATAGATGACTTACATTTTCAAAACATATATAAATCCCATTATAACAATTATATACTGTCCTTAATACTGTGTCACTTAATACTGTATTTATGCTGTCTAAATGACTTCCATTTTAACTATGGTAGCATTACTCTACACGGATACTAATTTTCTGCCTTGTTGCATTTTCTCCTTCCTGCTCCCAATTTTGTTTTGCTACCTCTTCCTCTGATAATCACTTTATTCCATCATGCCCTGATCTAGCCACTCACCATACATGTTTAGTAATTTCCTCCTCACTTTATAACTCAACCTCCTCTTTATACTTTTTATTCTGTCTACCCTCCTCTGCCTAGGTGCACTTGTGTGCCACACTCTCTTCTAGTAAATACAATGTACATATGGATTTGGCATATGTTACAATTTTGTTTTATCATTATGAAAACCTGGTCTAACAGTTGTTGTTTTGATTGTACCATTCACTATTCACAGCTTTCATTATTTTCTCCCAGGTCCCTTCAGAAAACAGTCCCTGACTAGTAGGCTAACCCAGTCAACAAAGTTTAAGTAAGTAAGTAAATAACTAACTAACTAAATAAATAAATCTGAAGATAATATCAAATGCTTTATGGAAAAATATATAATCAGGTCTAAGACATTTAAGCAAACATGGAAATGTTCATACTGATGTAACATATTTCAGTATTCTAAACTAACAATGATAGACTGCAAAGTATGCTTGACAAGGTTTATACTGTTACAATAAATTACAGAGGAAATAATTCTTAATAAATGGGAATTAATTTTGCATGGATTTAATAGTCACTGTTAAACAGAATAACTAGAAAATAACTATTAACATTGCAGGGTCTTATATTTTGTAGACAAAATGCTTGTTTTTCCTATATTAAGATGTCTACCTGATTAGAATGCTAAAGAACTTGTGCATTTGAAAGCTCTTACACACACATACACACACAAACACACACACACACACACACACACACACACACACACACACACACACACACACACACACACATGCAATGACGCATGCATGCACACACACACACACACACACACACACACACACACACACACACACACACACACACACATAAAAACATGCATAAATTTCATGATTGCCTGTGTGGAATGTATGGATGATTATCACAATGTTCAAGTAAATAATATTTATGTAGGTTCAGATAATTATAAAATTAATGCACATTACTCCAGGGAAGGTTTATAGGTTAGTACTAGGCTAACTGCCCTTGTTGGCCATTTTAAGCCTAGCCAATTTCCCCCATCTGAGAATCAAACACTGCACCTTGCATCTGTAAGGTAAACACCTTAACCATTATGCCAATGTCCCACCAGAAGAAGATACAGGAAGTAAGCAAGAGAAGAGATGTATGAGCAGTGGCCCATATTCATTTCCTCTGTCCATGCAGGTAATTGATCACTTGGTCTTCACTAATGAAATCACACAGTCAGTGTAGGCGAAAGATGGTGATCATCACTAAAGTTTTTTTCCTAGGCAATTTGGAAAAGAAGAGAAACAATTCAAAAATAAGCCGATTTGGCACAATAAGTGATTTTATTCTGAAACAGAGTAACTTACATGATCAGTGATGTATTGCGTTCAAGGCTTCATTGTCACTATGGTAACATGTTTTGTTGCTTTGAGTGTTAGGAATGTAAACTTCAAAAATGGATTCTGACAGTTAAGGGCGATGGCTGTATCTTCATGGGGGAACTGAAAAAACTGGTCCTTTGTGAGTCAACAAATCATTTTTGTTTTCACATTTGTCACTGGCAACTGATTGCATAACAAAATCTATTTCAAAGAAACAATTGTCTTTTCTGTCTTGTTTTGGCAAGGCAGAATGTTGTGTGGATATGTCTTTATAACCTGTTGACTGGCTAGCTCAGAAAAGAACTGTCATTGCACGGATAAAGATAATATGTAAAGGGAGTATATAGAAATATAGTACCAAGAGACCAGCTTTTGACTGAGTTTCAATAACCTAAAAATGTTTTATTTTTCCAGGGATCTACTCCAATGATCACTATTCTATGCTTATAAAATAACAAAAAAGGCTTAACAGAAATCACGCCTTTTTTAGACCATAGCTAGATAGAACACATGCAGTAACAAAGACCAAGAACTTTATAATTAATCAGGTAACAAAATTGACCTGACAGTTTTGTTTTGTTTTTTAATGTTTAAACTTGTAAAACATTCAACTGAGCCATTAAAAGGGCTATTTGATAATTATTTAATCTATTCTCATGTACAGCAGGGTCTGTCAGATGCAGTGTCCACAGCATTGACTGATATACTCCGTCATTGAAAGAAAACAGTTTCCTGGGTAACCAATCCTTTTACACCAAGCTCATAAGCCACAGATGACATAAGCCATACACCTGGACCATGACATAACAAGAAGTCTGATATCTCTGCCTTATTGTTCTCTAATGTTCAAATTACACAACCTTCTGAATAACTGTAAACTTCATTTTGTAGCTTACCATTTATATGTTAAGCTATGTGATATGCTTGACTTGACAACAGTTTTACAGTGCCATGCTCAAGATAACTGCCTGCCCTCACCACATGCTTCATTAACATTTACATAAAAAGTATGCCTTGGTGTTTATGTAAGCACGTATGTACGTATCCACGCACATATGCATGCATGTATGTATGTATGTATGTATGCGCAAACACACACACACACACACACACACACATATATATATATATATATATATATATATATATATATATATATCTTTGTTTATGTTAAGAGATCATATGATTTTTCTTTGTTTATGTTAAGAGACCACATGATTTTGCAAGGTTAAGGTAGTTTTTTTCGTATTATGCAAAGATAATTTTGATTGGATATATTAATTTGGATTGGCGGGCTTTTAGATTATATTAAGGGGACTGTTTTATACAATATGGTTTCTGATGAAGTTCCCTTCACAATAAATTGGGATGAAAGTGCTCAAGTTACAGTCTCTTGTGGCTTTATTACCGACTTTGTTTTTAAGCCCGCTTTTGGTTTGCAATTCATTTATAATAGTTATTTACGCTTCACAATTTTCTCGAATGTATTGGAACATTATACAAGGCATAGTTTTAAGTTTCATATATATATATATATATATATATATATATATGTGTGTGTGTATATATGTATGCACATATCTATGCATGTGTGTATTTATTTACGTTTACTGACTATGTTAGAGCACTAACGACACAAGACCAAGTTTCAACCTCAGCCTGGGAGAATCATTCAAAAAACAAGGAATATAACTGTGTATAGAGTCATTAGATACAAAAGCTACAGCTAAAAGTACACAGACAAAGAATTTAAGGCTGATAAATAAAACTGACTGATAGAAGAAAATCGTTCAATTAACATTCATCATATGTACAAAATATATACATAAGTAAACAAGTTAAGAGGTTATAGCAGGAGGCATTAGTAGAAAAAGCTGTTCAATAAGCAATGATGCCAAATTCATTTAAGGATACAAGTTGCAAGGTAAGAATACAATATATATTAATAACGAGTTATACTATGTTACATGTAACAAAACATTTGCACTTGGATTGTTGGAATAGGTGTTTCAACTCGTGTCTGAACTTGGATAAAGTGCTGGTTTCTTATAGAATTGTAGGGATGGATTCCCAAATTTGTTGAACTAAAATAGAGAAGAAATGCTTAAAAGAGTGAGATTGACTTCCTGGGGTAGCAAATGCTGGAGTCTCTTTCGGGGTTTCCCTTAAGGTTATAGTGAGGAAACTTTTGGCAATTCTGCTTGTGAAGGCAGGGAAAATGTTTCAGTTTGAGTGGCTTATGCAGTAAAGATGCCAGAATCAGGGAGTTTATTTTAGGTAATGAGAGACCATTGGACTTTTTATACCATAGACCAGTAATGTTCTCATTTGTGAGCTGGAGACTGATTAATCAGCAAACGTTATTAGACATTCTTTGAAAGGCTTTCAGATCTTTGGAAGATGCTTGTGCAAAGAGTAATTCATATTCCAATTGGATTAGGAGATCTCCCTTTCCAGTAGCTGCTCTACATTCAGGTATTAAGAAGTGGGTGATTTTCCAGGGCAAGAACAGAAGTAGTGATCTCTGTAATTCCAGCTTTTTAGTCCATTTTGTGACAAAACCTGGTTAAAGCACTGGCTATGCTTATATGCAGCAATAAATTAAACATTTTGTTTGCGTAATTACTATTTTCAGCACTCAACCTTGGTTATAGCATGTGCATTTATGTGGAAATATGATAGATACACTATGAAACAGTATGTGCCAGAGTAGAATATGACCTAACTCTAGTTTATTATGTGGAAAGAGATGATGTCAGGGTTTAAAGCAGTATGTAATATAAAATTCCAAGTCAGCAAATATTCTAATTTACATTTCTGCAAGTTTCAAATAGGAATGCATGGAGTTACTTAATAATATTCATTCATTCATGGATACAGTCATTCATACATTTATTTGTTTGTTTATTTATTTTGGGGTGGTAGAAATCAAGTAATGCAAGACAGATGGTTAGGTTGGAATATATCTGAGGAAAGGTATAAAGTTAAGTAGAAAATGTTAGGAAGGCTGACGTGCACAAGCACTGGCAATTGAGGTTGTTTATATATCTGAGGCATTGACTGCATAAGTTGTATACAGGTCACATGGAGATGTCTCAACGTAATTAATAGATTGCTGAAAGAATGTGCAAAGCAAATTAAAACAGCAACATGAATATTGGTAACAGATCTCGTGTTATCAGGAACATTAAATTATCAGTCTGATGAACTACAGCTAAACTTTTCTGGTATGAGGCCAGTTATAAGGAGTTACATCATGATATAACAACTGAGAGGGAATACATATTCAAAATCTCCATCTTGGATACGTGTGTTTTGACATAAGTCTTTAGGAATAAATTATAGTGCTTATACAACTGTTGACCATCACCTGTTTCCTTATGCCCCCTAACACAAACACACAATCAATCTTTCCTATTGCTGACACAACCTCTATAACACCTTTTTTAGATGTATTCTATTGGCAATGTATAGTCATTTATTTTCTCATCACAGTTAAGCTAAGCTGTACCTGTAGCTTACAATGCTTTCATTAACTGACCAACTTTTAATATTGCTGTCCTTGATGGTTTCTGTCCATGTACATAGCTAGAGTCCACTCTAACATCTGGATAATCTTATTATCTACTCTAATCAGAAATCCCATTATTTAAGAGATGCCTTGGGACTTATTCATTTCACCTTAGCAAATACTACCTCCTGGCATGGACATCTGGTTCCAGTACAAATCTCCCAAGTTATCAGCTTTAACCTTAGTCTCCATATTGTTTACATAGACTGATACTTTAGCCTCCTAACTTATATCCACAGTTACTGTAACCAGTCAAGATCTTCACAGTCCAGACTCTTCTTCCATAATTTATTTTATCATTTTTACTACCAGCTGGTGGAAGGATGTTTTACTCTATAGCCCATGACGTCATACAGGCAGGATCCATTTGGATGAATAAAATACAACCCAAATACTCAGTTACCACTCACACAAAACATAGCCTCAAAATTGCTACAATTTGGGTACATTGAGCCCAGCCCAGGCCCAAACGTGCATTCAGCTTATCTGCATTTAACATAACATCTTCCATGTATTAGTCTAATAGTCAACCACAATTAAAAAGTTTGACCACACCATGCATGAATATAGGTAGTATTAATAAAAAAAATTATCAATTAGAAGCCTGAGTAGATAGACACTACCCAAAAATTCTATCCATTACTGAAATTGGCTGAAAGACAACAGCTGGACTTCAGCCAATATATTGCATAAGTACCACATTTAGACAGCTTATCATTCAGGTAAAATATTTGTTGGAGGAGAGGCTATCCTCATTAGAAACACTCCAGTTTATCCCACAGAGCTACCCTCATTAGAAACACTCCAATTTATCCCACAGACTTATTAACAGATGTGAAAATAAAAACAATAATAGCACCAAATGGTCTATTATTC
>NC_056743.1:1078213205-1078340705 GCF_019279795.1 Protopterus annectens
AAAATAGCTAAAGACTCAAAAGACAATCATAAGGCCTTCTTTAGCTATGTTAGAAACCTGGGAGGAAACTCCCAGATATGCTCAGAACTAGTTCAAAATGATGTGAAGATTACTGATCCTACAGACATTGCCAACATACTGGCTGACAGGTTCAGTGCAAACTTCTCCCCTCCCCAAAGGAGAGATATCTATACCAAATGATTGCAGCCCCCCAAACATCTCCAACGCCCAAGTGAGAACTGCTCTCTCCAAAGCAAAAAACACAGCATCCATGGGACCTGATGGTGTCCCCGGCTGTGTGCTCCACGAACTCAACGAGGAATTAAACCCACAGCTAGGACAGCTGTTTAATCATAGTCTTACCTCTGGATACGTACCCAGGGAGTGGCGCACTGCAACTGTGGTCCCACTTCACAAAGGCGGTGCCTCCACCGACCCTGGAAATAACCGGCCCATTAGCTTGACAAGCCTTATCTGCAAAGCCATGGAAAGGATCATAATGGACCTCATAAATAAAGACATAGGGAATTTGCAGACTTTGGATCCAACCCAGTTTGGCTTTGTCAAAGGCAGATCATGCCTTTTAAACTTGGTTGACTTTTTCGAAACAGTCACCAAAGCCATTGATGAGGGAAAGGCAGTCCATACAGCCTACCTCGATCTGGCGAAGGCCTTGATACAATACCCCACTCGGGTATCCTTGAAAAACTCATCAGCTTAAATGTTAACCCATACATCACAAGATGGGTTGCAAACTGGCTGAGTGACAGAACCCACAGGGTCAGAGTTGCTGGCGCCATGTCAGACTCAAAGCCTGTCACAAGTGGTGTCCCACAGGGCTCAGTCCTGGGCCCACTCTTGTTTGGCATCTACTTTTCCGAAGTACAAGCAAACACAGGAGGGTTATGGCTGACAAAGTTTGCAGATGACTGCAAACTGGGCGCCATAGTAGAAAACACATCTGACACAGATATCCTTCAGAAGGGTCTCACAGAAACGGATAACTGGTGCCAGAGCCATGGCCTAAAGTTAAATGCCAAAAAATGCATAGTCATACCCTTTGGGAAAAACAAGGTTACCCTAGCTACCAAATAGGTGGCAATCCACTGAGCACAGAAGAAGTTATCAGGGACCTGGGGACCCAGGTTGATAGTAGTCTGTCATTCGACACCCATGTAGCTAAAGTAGTTAGGAAGACCTTCTACATTGCCCACCTTATCATGAAGGGATTCTCATCTAGATCAAGGGAGGTCATAGTCTCCCTATACTCATCACTCATCAGACCAATGATTGAGTACAATGCCCCATTCGGAATGTATCTGACCCGACACTTGCAGCAGCTGGAGAGGCCACAAAAGTTCCTCACCAAAAGGATAAAGGGTCTCAAAAGTCTGTCCTATGCTGCCCGACTGAAAGAACTCCAGCTCTATTCAGTCGCCACGCTTGCTCAGAGGTGACCTTTGCCTAACATACAAGGCCATGTCAAACCCAGATTTGATGAATATGCTTCACCTCAAAAAATCTAGATCCGTCAGAGCCACAAAAGCGGGAGACTTAAACCTCGACACGGCTATTAATAGGACATGCTGGAGGGATAGATTCATCACCCAAAGACTCCCTATGCTGTGGAACAAAATCCCGGTATATGTGAGGCAGAGCACCTCGCTGGCCTTGTTCAAGGGAAATCTTGACCAATGGATGGGAGATCGCAGATATACCCCAGGGATTACCTCAGTGTCACTGCTCGACAGAGGCACAGCAAAATAATGGGTATAGTTCCCCATACTAAAGGGGTGGCGTAAGCCACAAAACGATGGGCTAGGCTTGTAAATGCCCTCGGGCAGATAGCCTAGTATGAACCTATGAACCTATGAACCTATGAACAGTTACATGAAGTATTTCAGAATCTAACTAAACTCTATGGATAGTTGAATTTGACCCCAACTCAGGATCATTCACACTGACTAAAAACAATATCAAAAGCAGTCCCTGGCAAGCAGATGAGCTTAAAAAAAGAGTTTAAGATACAAAACAAAACATGAGTGGACGGGTAAATACATTCCAACAATATTTATAAACCCAATCAATATAAGAATTGTAAGAAATTCACAGTAGTAAATATTAATCAAGCTAAAAAGATTTTTTTCAATTATTACAAACAAACTTGGTCAAATCACTCTAAAAATTCAGCCAAATTATCAAATAAATTGGCATTAAGTAACATTTTTTTCTCAAGAAAGGTTTAAAAACATTGAATAAGGCACTAAACCTCAATGACATGGAATACAGGAAATCTTTTCTACCATTACCTACTAACACCTACTGTCAATACTAAAAAAGACCCTGTTATGTTTTTGGTACCCTTCAGTGGCAGCACTCATTACAGCAATTTACTATTACTGACTCATTAGGAAATAAACTCTAGTATATCAGTCAAGATCAGTCAAAAGGGGCATTTGGGCATTATGTTTGACTGACATACATCAACACTCAGACAGACCTTCGTGTTATCAGTCCTTCATCAACTCAAAGTTTCATAAAAAATATCCTGGTAACCATTTGAAATGTTGTGACCTGTTACGAGTCCCGAAATTGGAGACGGAATGGCCAAAAGATCGGACTTAAATATACCAAGTTTGGGATGCTATTTCTTGGAATATTCCCTTTTCTCTGAGGTATGGCTATCTTGGAGTTGGTATATGTAAGCTTGGGGGCTGTGGGTGGTGCAGGGGACTTCCCCCACCTGTTTTAAGAAGACAGATTTTTAAAATTTGCTCTTTTCCTGTGTTTTTGGTCTTTTTTTTCCTGTCTTTTTGGCACTCAGCATTCCAAGTACCAACATTTTAATAGGGACCCACCTTCAAACAACACAGGCATGTGATGCCATTGTCAAAGATGTTCTCATCCGTAATCAGGAATATACTCTACTTCCTATTTCCAGCAAAGCTCTGTCATCTTGCAAACTGTGAAAAACAAAATACTAAGATTTATTAATTTTTGCCTTTAGGAGGGAACATCTTCGTGATACTATTGAAAAGGTTAAATGGCTCTCAGTAGATGCCAGAGATCAATTTCTTTTGAACACGCTCACATTGCTTAATAACACTTATTATCCTTCTTAAAACAATAGTTCTTTATAAGAAAAAGAAATAAAATATATAACATGAAGTAAGAAGTCTGTCAGAGCTTGGTTACAAAGACTCTCATATACCTTAGCTTCCTCCGAAAGTTGTCCCAACATTACGGAATACTTTTCCTACTAAGCTTCAGGTGATCACTGACATCACTTTCTGATGAAAGCAGACATCTATTAAAACAGTACACGTTCAAAAGCTTTGATGATGCAGATTGATAACAGTCTGACAGCCCACTGGAGGTAGTACTGACAACTTGTCTGAGACTGGCAGGTACAGAAATACTTTTTCATGTAAAAGTACAGATCTGGAATACTGCATTTTTTTCTTAACAGTATGGGGTATTGCTGTATCTACGTGTTAGCTATAACTATTGTTCTGTGTATAATTATTTTTTTTCTTTAGTGTATTTACATTTAATGTATTTTATCTGCCTTTATTGTTGTTGCGTTTTTGCTTGGGCCATGCTTGAAAAAGGTCCTTGGACCAATATACCTACCCAATTAACTAAATGAATGAAGGAATGAAGGAATAAACAAACAAACAAAGCAAATAAATAAATAAAAAGAAATTCACTGTTGGAGTCTAGGTATCAACAACAAGCATAATGATAACCAGGTGACTGGAGAGAAAGTTATGACACAGGTCAGTAAACGTGATTTGTAAAGGGCTAACTTCTATTCCACAAACCCTAAATTTCATGATGTGGCACCAGTATTGAAATGCAGAGGACAAATCCAGTCAGAAACGTTGATATACTTTCAGGAAGACATGAAAAAAGTAAAGAAGGCATACACTCTGACAAAAGAAAGCACTGACAAATAAAGCTAAATTTAATGAGGTGAGTGAGAGGACAGATATTGTGGCCAGCAAGAAAAGCAAGCTATAACGAGGAAGAAAATGAGCAAGAACTGAAGCAGTAGCGATCAGAACACGTGAGTATGCAAATAAGCTAAATGAAAAGCGAGAAATTAAAGGGCACCTTTGAAAACAGACTGTGTTACCAACATTTGATAAAGTACTTAGGACTTTTTTCATGTACTTGGTTAAAGGTAAGGGTAGCACTAAGGCTTAAAGGAATGTTTAAGAAAGAAGATGTGGCAGCAGCGTGTTCTACTAGGGAACTTTAATTTAAACAATGAAAAGGAAGCGGGGCCAGAAACAACTAATGGAATCGCCGATATTTAGCCCATTCAGTTAACCTAGTTTCTAACGTTCTAGGAAATTTGAAGATGGAGAAAACATCTGTAGTGCATAAGATATCTGCCACAAGGTTGAAAGACATTAGCAAGGACCTGGCACCTATTGCAGGACATCTTTCAAAATTAGCCTTGCAGCAGTATAATTCTGGCCGAGCAGATGCCATTGCACCAATGTACAAAGGTTCATAGGTTAAACAAAATCCAAAATACTATCAGCCGATAAGCTTGTTTTCAAAAGTCAATGGAGAAAAATCAGGCAGGTAGGTAAGCACCTTCTGAAGGAAGGATTACACTGATCTACATCAGCATGCATTGAGTAGTAACACTCCAGCCTTCACAAATCTACTGCTTTCCATAGGCAGTGAGTTTCAAGTCAGGAGGGACTGCAAGCTCGCAAGTGGCTATTATTTCGGATTTATCGGTTTGACCTTTGGCAGCATGAAACTCAACATTCTGCTACATACATTCAAGGGTACAGGACTACATCTTTTTTGTAGTTGATGGTTAGAGGTAAACAACATCATGGGTGCCTGGGCTAAATGTAACAATGTATACAAGTATAATGTGTGCAACATTAAATCACACAAACCCTCTAGTAGTTTTACCGCATTTTCCTAGAAAGTCCTTGTTTAACAGTTTCCATTTTCTTTCCTCTTTATAGTTTTATTTCTTTATCCTGTTCTATTTATTTATATTTTTCATTTCTGCTTTCACACTGTTCAGTGTTTAAGAACTGAAATATGTAACATATCTGTAATGCAAAGATTGTACCTCCTTATTTACTTTGACTTACTGACAGAATGAAAATTAAATCCTCCATTCGGTGACACAATAGAACATCTGAAAGTTTTTTAATTAACTTTAGCTTAGCATAATTTCATCTGAAAACTAGAAATGAGCATTTTACAAATGATCTAATAGCAGTCTGGCATCTGTATTCAAGGTCATTTGGAGCAATAGTCAGTTAAATTCCAAAAAGCACAGGTATAACTCTTTAAGCAAAGTCTTACAAGGTACTGAATAAAATGGCAGGCATCTGATGAAATAGTGAACATGACCTAAACATTCGTGAAGACTGGTTTATAAATACTCATTTGTTAACCAAGTAGGCCCACTGGGCACATAGTCCCTTTTCAGCAGCAGCATCAGGTTAAGTTACTATCTCAAGGTCACACATTAGGCAAATGAGGGCTGAGGGAATCAAACCCACAAGAGCGACAGTTCACAGCTTTACCTTCCTGCACCAGCTGTATATTCATGTGCACACACATACACATCCACACACACACACACACACACACACACATTTACTGCCTCAATTTTACTGTGTATACACACAATTATGGACTTTCCTGATGAGCTATATCTATTAAGCAATCCCACATTTAAAGCAGCTGCATTGCAATCCATTATGCAATCCCAAACCCATCTAATTCAGAAGTGGTGTAAGCAGACAGTGACTAGGAGTGCTGTTTAATTATACAAGATGTACTCACTCTTGATCATGCAGTATTTCTGAACAACAGGGAACAACACATCTTGTAAGATGACTCCTTAAATTAAATTCTTCTCATTCTTCATGCTGATGGTCAAGAGTTGAATCAAGCTAATAAAGGCAGACAAAAACAATGTAGAAAGGTCAAAGACACATGAATCAGCAGTGCTTGTTATAATACTAAAATGCTATGCAAATATTTGGTTTCCAGTGACTGAACTGTGTATTGTGAGGTGCAAAAATTGATTATTTTAAATAACCAAGTAGCAGCTACTGCAGCAACAGTCTTCAAAGTAGTACATGAACATTTCTGATCCAGGTAAAGTCTCATTTACAGAACAACTTGCTTATTTTAAGTGTTTTGAAAATTACTAAATCAGGTCCAGAAATGTAAAACTCAAGTTTGAATGTAAACCATTTACATCAAAGGGCGGTATACTTTTTCACAAAATAAAACATAATAAAAAGTAATAAAATAGCAGCTTAGATCAATAACAGTGCTCTAGAAAGCAAAATATGCTATTAACCACCACAAAACACAAAAATGCAAAAAGTATAGTTCAACAACAGAAATAAGAAGTTTGAAGCTGGAAGAGCACCCGTGGTGCATAATATATCTGCCAGAAAGCTGAAAGATATGAAGAAGGTCATAGCATCTATTCTGGGACATCTTAGAAACTATAATAAAATGTGTGTGCTTGTGTCTGTGTGTGTGTAAATATATATTACCCATTTGTTAACCAGATAAGCCCACAGTCCCTTTTCAAGAGTAACATCAGGTTAAGTGACTTCCTCAAGGTCACACAGTAGGCAAATAAGGACTGAGGGAGTCAAACCCTGTACCACAGGATTTACAGCTTACAGCTTTAACCTTCGGCTCCAACTATATGTACATAAGGGCACAGATACATATACAGATACAGATACATATACACATACACATACATATACACATACAGATACATATACATATACACATACACATACAGGTACAGATACATATACATATACATATACATATACATATACACATACATATACATATACAGATACATATACAGATACAGATACATATACATATACATATACACATACACATACATATACAGATACATATACATATACATATACATAGGCATCAATGCTGATTTATGTGTCTTTGACCTTTCTATATTGTTTTTTGTCTGCCTTTGTTAGTAACAAAAAGTCATAAAGCAAAATCAACTTCCTCTGCATATTTGTGTATTAGACTGCCCAGGACTATTTCTGTTCTCACAAAAGAAAACACTGATCATGACTGCTAGAATGGAAACATTTCATCTTTATGCTATTGCAAAGACGTCATCAGAATCTGATCTTATTTAATGCATTATTGCTTTTAAAGCAGAAAAAAACAATTAAAATTTAAACAAAACAATCGTGATGTGTCAGCTAGGTGGTCTTAAAAAGCATATTAATGGAACAATATTAAAAAACTGTTGAAACATAATAACACATAAGAAAAACATTTCATACATAAAAAAAATTGTTACCATAGTGGTTAATTTGTCCCTTCCTAATCAGAGAAAATCTATCTTTTAAAAAGTGCACCAAAACGTGCAAATGACTACATAAAAACATGCAAATAGAATTGGATGTTAAAATGAGGTACTAACAATATTAAAATATATGCAAAGGGAGCATTTTCACAATTTACAGTTGTCTATAGAAGAAATTGTACAGCTTTGTGCACTTGACTATGAAAGGGCAAAGAACATCAAAGGTGTCACACCAGCAGTCATTGTGCAGAAGCATGTTATAGCACTTAGCATCCATGGTGCCTGACAGAATGCATGCAGTACAATCGAGCACCAATGAAAACATTAATAGAAGAGGTTGACCCATCACAATTTCTCTGATCAGCAGAATGTTGATCACTTTACAGTTGATTGTGAGATTGTAAAGGCCTTTAGCAATGAGACTATATACTTCTACTGGGACTAGCAGACTGACAGCTACAGACAAGAGGCAACCTATGTAAAACATATCCTAATTAGATGGACAGGTGTGGGAGGTATGCTATGTGATAAGTAGGGACAGATATAGGAATACATATAACAAGCATAGATATCAACAGTTATACAGGTAAGGCAGACATCCCTACTGCTGACAGTTGGGGTCACCTTGGTAACTACCAATGAAATGTCTCTACTGTGGAATGCAGGGGAGAGACATGTCTGTAAACATAAGACTTTTGTACTCACCATCATAGGCCAGTCGTGCAACAGCGACAGTCATGTACATTGACAAGTTGCCCTGATATTGTGTGCTACCTCTTAACCAGTACCTCCTACAAACATGAGACACATGCAGTTGCACACATTCCTGTTTCCAGCTGTTAGTAATTTTAATTCTAGTGGCAGTGTACACATTCTTAAGAAGATAGAAAAAACACAGCTTTCCAACACACTCTTAAGAGTACTGTGTACCTTATCAAACTGCTTACAGAACCAGGTGCTGCTGTTATTCCTCTTTGTACTCCTACCCAAACAAGCATGCAGTCCATCCATCCAGCCATCCAGCCATCCACAAACCCTTTTCCTATTTTGGCACATGAGGGCGGGGTGTCACTTCAACAGGAGCAAACATCTAGAAACAGAGTTCACACTGTCAGGTGACTAGCCCTACCATGGTTGTTCTTTAATATCACTCACACACACACACACACACACACACACACACACACACACACACACACACACACACACACACACACACACACCTATGACCAATTTAAAGTATCCAATCCACCTGCTGCCTGTCTTTGGAATGTGGGAGAAAACTGGAGCACATAGAGAAAACCCATGTGAACACAGGACCACATGCAGACTCCACACAGAAGACACGAACCAGCAGTATATCTTCTCAAATCTGCATGACTTGGCTTAGAACCTGGCAGTACACCTCCAAAACTGCTTAAGTTTATACATATTTGTGTGGCACACAGGCAGATTAGGCCAGCAGGCTCACATGTGAATGAATCGCTATATTTTACTCTGGCATACCAATGGCATAAGATGAGCCAACTGCCTAGGCTCGCCACTAACATAAGCCATGAACTCATGCTGGAGATCTGTGCCAGTATACATGCCATGCTAACTCATGAGTAACCATACTGCAGAAATTACACTGTTGACACTGTTTTTATGGGTCCCTGATGCACCCACAGGCCACCATCTTGTCCCTCGTAAAACTTACAGCATTTTCAGAGGAAATTCGGGAGAATTAAAATCATCTGCTAGACCCTGCCACACAGCACCTGAATGGTGCATCATAAAGGAGAACAAGATAATGCCCTGTGTTCTTGATGGTTGTCTCAGGAGGTGACTACCAGGACCATATTGTAGTACACTTATGAAAGTGGATACCTGGTATGATGTGACTGCATGGAGGACTGCACCAGGATGGAGGAATGGTGCAGGCATTAGTTTGATGACCCACAGCACAGAAACACCGATGAACGCCATGCATGGTAAACAGAGATTAGGCAAGAATGCCTCAAATGGTATAATAACAATTGTTTTTATTCTTTTTATATTACATGTTTTCTAGGTCATCTTGTTTTAGGTTTCGGACTGCTGTTGCTATTGGGAAGTAATTGCCAAGCTCATCCTAGGAATTAGGTGTGCTACTGCATGGATTTCAATGTCACTTAGTGGTAGTGATGGTGGCACTGCATGTGATATGTCTATATGCTTTATGTGGGTTTCTGCAGGACCTGGTTCTGAGGTGACAGTCATGCTGCATCATGTCATGGTGACTGCACATTATCTGGTTTGTCCCCATGTATGCTATGCCATATTCATTTTTTGTATCTTAATGTACATTCAAGGCTCACACACCTGCCTGCTACCTGTCATGCAGCCAATGGCAAATGCTTATCATATGGTATGGTATAGCATGGCATGGCATGTTATGGTATGGTATGGTATGGTATGCTATGGTATGCTATGGCATGGCATGGTATGGTATGTATATTTATCTAACATCTCTTCTTGCTGTTATCATGGGTCCCTGCTGTGCCCTTTTTTCTTTCAGCATGAGCAGATCATGATGTTAACTATGTTACCTTCAGTAGAAGGCTTATACTCACACGTGGTTAGCTCCCCACACAAGGACTGATAGAGCTTAGGGATTAGTTCTGATGTCAAGATACATTCAGTTATGATAACCTTCCCATTTTGCCTCTTCACTGCATGTGTTAATGATAAATTTGCTTTACAGATACCTGCACTGTATCCTACTCCTACTGAGGTTGTGGCTGAGTTTCATGAGGGTGTGGAGGCTGGGAGTGCCTCATTTGATGCCTCATCTGCATTAAGCTCACCTATTTTGTCTAAGGTGGACCACCTACAGCTGGATCAGACAGTGGTGGCTGGGATGGAATGGATACATGTGTGGCCCACTTGAAGAGGCTTCTAGAATGAATAGCAGGTTCACTCAAATGTCTGGTCCCTACCATCAGGCCACCAACAGAGGTCATGGCCCATACTACCAACCACCGTGATCCATCATGTAGTGCTGGATCCAGGTACCTGCAATGCCTCCTGGGCCAAAACAGGGATAACATGGCAGCTGGTCATACCTCCCCTTATCCCCAGCTATGTGTGCTAACTTCCTCTTATGCCCCACCCACCCTGTGCATTGCCCAATCTAAGGCATCGCCATTTCTCTACCATCAGTTTGTCTCTGTCCCTCCAACATCTCCCTATCTTATTGTATACACTTCTGTCTTGTTTGTCTGCGCTGCTTCATGATTGTCTGCCTGCCCCTGTGCATTGTCCTCTCCCCCATTCTTATCTCTGGCTTTCCCCTTCCTTCTTCTTTCTCTTCCCTTCTGTATTCCAGAAAAAATTGGGCTATGGGGCTATACCTCATTGCCCCATCCTGCACATTCTTACAGGTTGTCCTTATGTGATACCATTTACTTGCTCTTCCTAATTTCATGTACATGTCTTTCCTCCCCTTTTATGAATTTGTCAGGTGTCCATGTATATAGACATCATATTGCTACTTAGCAGTCTACACCATATGATACCATACTCTTGAGGGATGCAGTAATACACAGCCTAGTTGCTACAAGCACTGCTTTATATTGGCATATAGCAGTCTAAATTCACATTTTCTGTTCTCTTGATATCACTCTATAGGTTGAACCACCACCATATGGATTATTTCCTGCACTTTGGAGTTTACATTTTGCTTCACAGCCGTGTCTACCAGAGTTGCACTGCACAGATCAGCTCAGTTGAATTTCTGCTGCCTGTCTCATTTACTTACCCTTGAAAGCAGAACATGCCCATACGTGTTCCATGTTTTTGTTTGGATATTCACTGTCTCCTGCTGCTACACAGTACAGCTTAGCTGCATAAGACCTGTGCGGAAGTGCATCTCTCTAAATTCTGACCTAGGTGTTACTCAGAGCCAGACTAAATAAGATACCTAGAAGGAGACATTACACTGTTTGGGCAAAAGAGAGGTTAAATATAATAGGGCAGAGCTTGATGACTATAATTATCAAGTACCTGCTCAGGAAAGTCATAAGTATGTTTAGAAACCAAATATAAAGCTTCGTCTATGAAAGAAGTACATTAGTACTGGGAGGGAGAAATATAAAGAAAGAGGAAATGTTAGTCAGAGAAACATGATTTCAGCTATGTATCGCACAAGAGAGATCTACAAATGATCCTAATGTTAAAGCAGAGTGTATTTGTGTGTAATGGGTGGGTGTGAAAAAAATTTACAAGAGTCTCTTTCTCGTAAACGATGCAGGAACAATGAACTAAAGAGTTTAGGGTCTGTGGCCTCTGTAACAAATATACGTGAAATATTACATTTCAGAAAAGGAAAAGCAAGCTGGCACATGCTGTGATTTGAATATCACAGATTGTGGTTAGCAGGACAGATGTACAGCAGTGTTACCATGCAGGTAGTAGTTACAAATGTTACTTGAAAAGCAAGTGTGAGTAATGACAGAAGCCATAAAAGTTTAGACAAATAATGGAAAAAAATGAGGACACGTACATGAGAAATCACATCGATATCAATTAAGCCACACCGGAACACTGAGACACTCATTTATCTACCTTGAGCAGTTGATATGCTCAGCTCATTTTAATATACACGAATGGTAATTTTAGTACTAGCCAAGGCAGGAATCTGGCCTTGACAAAAAGAAGGGGTGGGGGGATGTAAAGTGTGAAGGTGAGGGGACAGAAGGAAATTGGTTAAGTGGAAAGACTAGTACCGGGCTCCCTACTGAAGTATCGGCACTTTAAATGCTGAGGGCTGAGAAACCAAAAAATAAAAAAGACCAGAAATTTAGAACAGCAAACCTTGAACAGAATTTTTTTCCTTTTAACTACTTTACGCCCCACCCAGACTTACATATACTAAATCTGAGATTGTTATACCTCAGAGAAAAGGACATTTTCTGAGACATGACTATCTCAGACTTAAAGCATGTAAGTCTGCCTTTTTGGCCATTAAGTCTTCATGTTTTGGGACTCATTCTAGTGGGCCCTGACATTTTAAATGGTTACCCTTGTAACCACTATGTAAAGGAAGTGTTAAACTCAGCAAAGGAATGAATGCAGAATAATAGGTTATGCCAATGAACAGAAGACTGATGACATAGATACACCAGGGGGTACAGGGGAACTGTCCAAGTGGTACTCAAACAGTAAATATGATAAAGATGTAATATAAGGTTCATTTTCAAGATTACATATGAAGCTTTTCATGTGTACTAGGGCAAAAGGGGTTTGTAACTAAGAGCTAATGTATCACCAAAAGTGTTTATGATGAGACAACAGATTCAGTAGAATATATTAAGGGAGGCATGCAGCCCCAATTATCACTTATTGAAATAGGGATTTTTCTTTCTTTTACTTTTTTGGTTTTGTTCATCTCATTAAATGAGTGCTACCACTTCTTAGTCTCTTGCAAAATATACTAGAATGCTAAGAATGCTGCAGCGTAACAATGATGCTACCAAACAAAGGTAATACTGTTGCATAGTAACTGGCCAAACAATACTGCAAACATGGTGCACCATTTTGTAATCAATTACTTCTGGTAAAAACAGCTTAATAGCACAGCTGGTCCTTTGATCTAGTATGTCAAACTCCAAAAATCTACATATCTGTTTTGAGAGAAAGAAAATTTACTGATGACCTTTTCTATTTCTTTCATAAGGATTCTTCCAGGTTTCTGAGTTACTGTGCTTAGTACATGAGGTGCTGTTTTTATTTTTTTCTGGTTCATCCATTGCTTGGCGACTTCAGTCCAGGAAGTTGGAATTTTTTCCTCGCTGACTCAGACAAATGATATGTGAACAGTAACACAGCATTTTTAGTAATTGCTACCCTTTGCTGTGCAACAAGATTAAGTACACACACACACACACACACACACACACACACACACACACACACACACACACACACACACACACACACACACACACACACACACACTTTCTGACAGCACACTAAGCTTGCTGTACAACAAAGGTAAAGAAGTTTAAGTACATACATACACCACTCTGCATGTGTTGCACAACAAAGATAAGTATGTTAAGTACTCACACTGCACTTTGCACATGTTGTACAACAAAGATAAGTAAGTTTAACTACACACACATTCACTAACTGTACACTACACATGTTGTATAACAAACATAAGTAAGTTTGTTATGGACACACATACACTGACAGCACACTAAGCTTGTTGTACAGCAAAGATAAGTAAGTCTGCCAAGTACATGCATACACTGACAGTATACAGTGCATAACACTTCTCAATAGTAAGTACATGCATACACTGACAGTATACAGTGCATAGCACTTCTCACTAGTAAGTACATGCATACACTGACAGTATACAGTGCATAAAACTTCTCAATGGTAAGTGCATGCATACACTGAGAGTATACAGGGCATAACATTTTTCAGTGGTAAGTACATGCATACACTGACAGTATACAGTGCATAATACTTTTCAATAGTAAGTACATGCATACACTGAGAGTATACAGTGCATAACACTTCTCAATGATAAGTACATGCATACACTGACAGTATACAGGGCATAACATTTTTCAATGGTAAGTATATGCATACACTGACAGTATACAATGCATAACACTTCTTTTTTTTTTTGCTCAAATAATTTTTATTTTGTTTTTAAAGAAAACAGCAAATTTATATTACAATTCAATAATAATGAATAGAACAATAACATTATTTACAATATTTACAAGTGGCCCAAAGAAGAAAAAAAATCAAAACAAGAACAAAGAACATTCAGTAAATGAATTCTTATCTCTTATTTTGTTCACAAATCAACAAAAGTATATGTCTCTTTGAACTCATATGATGGAGATTGTATCCATTTGTGTTGTTTCAATGAGTGAAAGTATTTTGTTCCAAGGGTTATCTGTCCACTTTCCGGGAAAAATTCGTTCTTCCTTGACTTTTATCTCCTTTTGCGCAGTCTCTTTTAGTAGGAACAAAAAGTCTTCAAAACATGGAAGGGTTGTGGATTTCCATTTCCTTGTGATACACTTTCTGGCTACAGCCAAAATAGTCCATAAAAGATATTGATCTTTTTTGTTCATAACTACTGTTTCATCTACATTCAGGAAAATTAGAGATTTTGTCAAGACAAATGAATAATTATAAATGGCTTGGAGAAATTTACCAATTTCATCCCAATATTTTTTAATGCAATCATAAAAAATATGTACCCAATCTGCTTCACAACTTAAAGAGCATCGCCAATAAATAACATTTTGTGTAGAGCTGAATTTAGCTATTTTGCTTGGAGTGTATAAAGCTCTATGCAAAAATTTCCAAGTAAAGATTCTCCATGTTTGAACATTAGAAGTTAGTTTGATGGAGTATAATAAGTTATTTTTACATTCATTTGAAAGATTTGTTGTTAAACCTTTAGTTATAATATTCCAAGTGTTTTGATCAGTTTTAATCTTGTAAACTATTAAAATTTTATATAATTTAGAAGTCAAATTTGACCAGTTATAATTGCCATAGATCAATTCATATATATAGTTTATGAATTTTGGTTTAGTTTTAAAGGGTGAATCATTAATAATTTTGCATAAATCTTTGGAATAAACTAAAAATTTTTGGAGACTTATCCAGTCTACATTTGTTATATCAAATTTATTTATAACTTGACAACTACTTAATACTTTGAGGTTGTTTATACATTGGATCAGCATATAAAGTTGTTGGATTCTCAATTAATGAGAGTGCTATCATGAATTTTCTTTATAATTTTTTTGAGATATTAAATGGTAATAATAATTCAAACCATAGTTTTATGTCAGGATTGGAGCTTATAAAGGTTCTGAATACATTATAGATATAATTTAAGTATGTTAGATTAGTAGGTTTTGAAGTGTTATTTTGAAAATTAATACATAATATGTGCCAAAATATATTTTTGTGATTGTTCAAGGATACATTTTTTGTTAATTTGTTTTCATTTAAAAAAATAATCATATGCAAGGTTTTTCAAACAGAAGAGAAATTTGGGTTTATCCAGTTCAAAACTAGTTTAAAAATAGAGGCTTTGATATATGTCTATATATCTTGTAAGTTAATTCCTCCTAATTTCCATGGCCTAATATGATGAGAGAAAGCAATTCTATTATTTTTTGGATACCATAGAAAATGTAAAAGAATTTTGTAAATTTCTTTTAGAATTTTTTTATTTGGAATTATAGCTATAGCTTGAGCTATATAATTTATTTTTGGAAGTAATATAATTTTTATTAGCTGTAATCTGTCATCAAATTTTAGATTAAATTTATTCCAGTTTTCTATATGTGTTCATGTTAAGTTTAAAATTTTATTATAGTTTAGAGTCAGAGTAGTATTTATTTTATCAGATATAATAATTCCTAAATATTCTAAAGAAGAGACTTTTTCTCCAAGTATATGACATTTTCTCAAGTGAAAGTCCCCGTTTCTGTTTAGTAGAATATGCTTTGATTTAGATTTATTAAAACAAAGACCAGAATTTAAAAATAAATTTTCAACTTGTATTTCTAATTCTTGTAAAGATTCTTCATTTGGAGACAAAGTGAGTAATATATCATCAGCGAACAACATAATCTTAGAATTAAATTGATTGTGAATATTTAATCCTTCAATTTTTGAGTCTCTATGTATTGTTATTGCAAATAGTTCTATTGATAAGGCAAATAGAATGGGAGACATAGGACAACCTTGTTTAGTACCCTTAGTTTTTTTGAAGGCTTCTGATGTGAACGGACCTAACTTTACATAGACCAAATTATCTTTGTATATATATTCTTTATCAAATTAATACAATTTAAAGGAAACTCAAAAAGTTTTAAGATTTTAAATAAATAATCCCAATTCACTGAATCAAATGCTTTTTCTATATCTAGTGTAATTATGAGAGCTTCTATATTATCCCTGTTCAATATATCAATAATGGTTAGGGTTCTTTGTATATTATCGTAAGTATGCCTGCCATAAATAAAACCTGTTTGGTCTTTGTTTATGACTTGAGTCAAGGATTTTTTAATTCTATTGACTAATATAGTCATAAATATTTTGTAATCATTATTAAGTAAGGAAATCGGTCTGTATGAACTACAGAGGGAAGAATCCTTGTTCTCTTTTTTTATTGGAGTAATTAATGAATACCTCCAGGATGGTGGAATTATGTTTT
This sequence comes from Protopterus annectens, assembly GCF_019279795.1. Classification (NCBI taxonomy): domain Eukaryota; kingdom Metazoa; phylum Chordata; order Ceratodontiformes; family Protopteridae; genus Protopterus; species Protopterus annectens. The sequence continues at coordinate 1,078,229,804 of NC_056743.1, forward strand.
GAACTTGAACTTCATTTAGAGTCTTATGAAGTAAAGAGATTGCTGAATTTGGGAGTATCTTGTATAATTCCATTATTATACCATCCATTCCTGGTGATTTGTTGTTTTTACTCTCTCTGATTTTGTCATTTATTTCCTTGAGAGAGGTTTGTTTTTCAATATCAATTTTTAATTTTTCAGGTATTTTATTTATTACAGAATTACTTGTTTTTAATCTTATGAAAATAGATTTGTTTTTATTATTTCCATAATGGTTAGTATAATGGAATTTAAAAGCTTCTAGGATATCAGTTATGTCTGACACTTTTTTATTACCTTTCCCTTCATGGACAATATTTGTAATATTCTTTTCCATATTTTGCCTTTTTATTCTCATTGCTAAGTTATGTAAGTGTTTTGGAGATGCTGAGAGTGAACTAAATTTTAATTTTTCCAATGCCATATTCATCTTATGAGTTAGAATTTCATTGTATTTTTTATTTAATTCTTCAATTTCTTTTTTTTTTTACCTGAAGACTTCTTACATCAGAGGTGTTTGCATTCATTTTTGTTATTTGTGTTTGAATGTTGTGCAATTCTGATTCCCATTCTTTTGTTTTGTTTTTGAACTAGGATATAATTTTACCATATAAAAAGGCCTTTAAAGTGCCCCATATTATTATATTATTTGTATCATCAGTGCAATTTGTTTCTAAAAATATTGAATTTCTGAGTCTAACCATGGCTTAAATTGTTTTAATTTAGTAATGTAAGCTGGTATTATTTGAAGTGAAATTTAGTCTTTTAAAAGTCTATTTGTAATTTAAGGATTAGAAAGTTATGATCAGAGAGTGGGCATGGAATGATAGAAAATTTTATTATTTTCCTATTTAAGTCTGGAGATATAAATATTTTATCTATTCTTGTTTGAGTGTTAAATCGGTAATCACTATGTGAGTACAATAATGAGTTAGGTTCTTTAAAATTAAATGTATTAATTAATTTTAAGTTTTCTGTCCATTTCTTGAGGTATTTTCCTGTGGAAGTGAGAATGAAAATTCCATTTATTAGTTGTCTCAGAGTTATCTAGAATACAGTTAAAGCCTCCTCCTATTATTAAGATACCCTTATTTACCATATTAATTAGTTCTATTTGCTTTTTAACTGTGGATACTCCTATTCCAGGAATCCAATATATGTTTACCAGAGTCCAAATTCTATTCTGAAATCTTATTATTACAATTGATAGTAACCCCTCTTTATCTTCATAGTTGTAAATAATCTGAGGATTAGCCACACTTTTTCTCCATAGAACTAAGACTCCTCTAGTTTTTTTTTATATGAGGAGTGATAGAGTTAAGTAGTTATTGGGTATCCAAGTAAAATTGTCATCAGTTTTAAAGTGAGATTCTTGTAGGAATATAAGTTGTGCTTTTTGTAATTTTAGATATCGTAATAAGTTTTATCTTTTTATTGGATTATTTAAACCATTGATATTTAAAGAAAGCAATGTTATGTCTGTTATTTCTATAGGTAATTACATTATGATTTTGGAAAGAGACATTGTTAAAGTTCTTTCATTGTTGAAGATTTGTGAAAATATACTTTTTTAAAAAAGTAATTTGAATTGAACGAACTTCTTTCTTTGATAGTTTAACAAATGTTTCAATTTGGGCCAAATAAAAAAGTAAAAAATGAATAATGAAGTAACAACACATTTTATTTGAATGAATAATAACTTTACTAAACTATTCCACAAACATGAAGTACTTAGCACACCTAATCTGATTGAACTAATAGGTTCAATCAGATTTTCCCTCAGGTTCATCAATTGCATGGAAAAAGATATGCAAGGTTGAGCTCCATTTATTGAAATCCTGAAGGTATCTTAAAATATTTAAATTTAGTAAAAGAGCATTTCAAACACTAAAACTATGTTCCTTGAAAATTCAGCTCGTCAAAATAATTAATCTTTTACTTGAAGTTATAATAATATTTGGGTTAGTATTACTTTTTTAATAAAGGAAGTATTGGGATGAGCATATTTATGCTTATTTTTATTTACAATAGAGATTTTAGTCATGCTAAATATGTTAACAATCACATAGGAATGAGTCATACTTTTCTTATGATATAAACAATATGAGTTATCATTTAATGTTTTGTTTATACTTCGTTCTATTAACATCTTAGAATATAGGTGTAGAGCATATTCCTTTAGCTTAAAAGTACACTTGTTAATTAAAATCTTTATATCATTTAATAACCAGTTTAAGCTCATTTAGTATAATTGCAAAGTTCATGTACATAATTAACTTCATATGCTCAAATTCAAACAATCCACTTAGGATATATAGGTTAGTTCACCATTTGTGTGGATATTTCTACTCCATCATCTGGTTGTAATTAATTGTCCAAGCATTTCCTTCCCACTGTCTAGTTCTTTCTTTGTTTTGTCTATGTGTTCTAGTTTTGTTTAAAGAAGGCTACCACTTTTTTGTGCCTCCTATGGTTGTAATCATTCCTGATCTGAGTCTAGATTTTGAGCCAAATAAGGCAAATGTATCTATCATAGTTAATTTATTCTCAGTAGTTTTAGTGTGTATTAGAATATTTGTTTGTCACCCTAGTAGTTACCACATTAATAATACACTCTCTAAAAGTTGATCTGACTATTACCTAGTCATTCGTTTAGCCATTCATTGATTGTAGTACCCGCCTTAATGTGAATTTATCTAGGCACTTAACTGAAATGCCCATAAAAAGCTTCTTACTATAAAATAGCAGTGTCTAATCAGAATGTTCACATGGACCGATTGAAGGTCATATCATTTTAGTATGGATTCTACAAACTGCTAATAGGTGAATTATGTCTTACATACAGGGCATCCTGCGACCCAGTTACTGATATATTTACTGCAAATCTACTGATAACAGAAGTACTGTGCCTGATAGACGTTACCTGTCTTCACATTTATTGGAATTCTTCTGAGTATCTCTTTATATATCTATATTTATATATATATATACATATATATATATATATATATATATATATTTTTTTTTTTTTTCTTTTTTTTTTATTTTATTCCTACCTGAATATGTATATTAATATATCTTGCACTAGTAATAATTTCAGGGAACTAAGTGCTTTCATTAAATGTTTTTCTGTAGGTTGATCTGTTTCAGATTAAGCAAAATAAGATGCTTTTGAGTGAGCATACAGTTCTTATGCACATCGCTAACAATATTAATCAAGATTCCTTTCATTAGAGGGCAATTCACAGTTATTAGATTAGATTAGAACAGTGCTTCTTCCTTCTTTTAGACAGCAGTGAAATACTCATTCATGGTATTTGTCATGTGTTCAGCTGTCATTTCTCTAGTATTCATAAAAATTTTCTGACTGAATATTCTTTAAATCTTATCGTCCAAAATGAGCAGCGAATGATGATTAACACACAAGACATTAATTTTTGTGTTTATGGAGCTACTCTGGCTGTGAGGAGGGAGTTTTTAATATTACTAAGTTTAGTCTTCATATACATTAGTAATCAATTCCACAAACAAATCAGCTCCCACAAGATAGTTTACATTAAATCACAATACCATGAAAGAGATTAAACCGCCTTTGTAAAAAATCAGCTGTCAGGTACGAGACATTTTCACAAGGAAGACTTGTATTGAATAACATTTTGAAGAAAGAGAGCAAAGACAATCTATGCTTTCTGTATTATATGACACATTTTCCTTTCTGTCCTTTAACTACCATCCAATTTGTTTTAGGGGTCTTATTGCTGCAGTAGAGATTAATCCATAAAAGAACTGCAGTTCGGATCAATGCTCATTTTTATTTTCATTTTGACTGTCGAGATAGCCACTGTGGGAATCTGCGAAGCATACAATTCACAAACTTAAGAGGTGTTCTTTGAATTCAGCCTGCAACATGTTTCATTTACAACTAAATAGTATGCCAGACCATCTTAGTGAAAATAAAGAAACACTAGCAGTTATTTCAGAGAACCAAGTGCCTTCATTAAATGTATTTCTGCATGTTTGTCCATTTCAAGATAAATAAAGTAAACTACTTTTGAATGAGCATATAGTTCCTATATATATATATATATATATATATATATATATATATATATATATATATATATATATCGCTAACATCATTAATCAAGCATCTTTCATTAGAGAACAGTTCACATTTGCTAGTTTAAATTAGAACAGTATCTCTTCCTTCCTTAAAACAGCAGTGTAATGATCATTCATGAAATAAGTCATGTGATCAGCTGTCTTTTCCATAGTATTCATGTAAATTTTGTGAATGAATATGCTTTAACTCCTATGCATAACACTTCTCAATGGTAAGTACATGCATACACTGATAGTATACAGAGCATAAAACTTCTCGATGGTCAGTACATGCATACACTGACAGTATACAGGGGATAACACTTCTCAATGGTAAGTACATGCATACACTGACAGTATACAGTGCATAACCCTTCTCAAGGGTAAGTACATGCATACACTGTCAGTATACAGTGCATAACACTTCTCAATGATTTTAATCAGACACTATTTTTTTCATGAAGCAGATCTGAGTGACCTGATTAACAATTAATAGTTATTGACTGGTAGTATTAATTATATTCTCCCTTTTAAATTTCTCCAAATCTTTTGGGTTTCTTATACCATGATGGGAATGGACCCCATTCCTAAGTTAAAGTACAATTAAAGTTCATGACATTAGTATTGTTTCACTCTTTGATGTCAGCCAAAAGAGTTCTTCGCAGCACCCTCAATGTGCCCATTAGTGACTCTTTCTGCAATTTGTGCAGAGTTACATGTATTGGTAGCATATCTAAATATGACTGTAGACTCTTTTTATAAGGCCTGTTGCTCCTACTGCTATTGGAACTATCTGGGTATCTTTCTTCCACATTGCTCTTGTTTCTGCTTGCAAATCCTGATATTGTATGACTTTGTGTCTCTCTGTATGTAGGACTCTGTAGTAAATGAGTGTGGTGATTTCAATAATTAATGCTACTTTTGTCTTCTTTTCTTGGATTACTATATCAGTTTTTCTAGCATCTGTCTTTTGCACTGTTGGTTATAGATGATCCCATACGATGTAAACTTCATCACTTTCTATGATGCTTTGCGGCTAATGTTTCCAGTGTTTTTCAGCCACTTTAATGCCATATTATTTGCACAATCCCCAGTGGAACAGTCTAGCCACGTTATTATGCCTTTCGGTATACAGTCCTTCTGCCATTATGATGTCTCAACCAGCAATGAAGTGTGCAATTGTTTCCAATTCTGTTTTACAAAACCTACATTTGCCTGTTTCTCCCACATGTTCAATGGACTTTGTAAACCAACGTGTATGTATGCCACTATCTTGTGCCTCAGATATTAACCTTTCATTTCTTGGTTTGAATTCGCCACTCCTTAACCATTCCTGCATTCATTCCTGATCAACATGAGGTTCTTCCAGAAGTTTTCTATACTTGCAACTATATTTATGCATTTTCCACATTTCTTGCCTTCTCATCTGTTCCTTCACCTTATATTCTTTCTTTTGATTTTTGGCACATTCAGTTGCTGCCCAGTTTTTATCCACTTGTGGTTTGGTTTCCATTCCTGCTTGACACCGATATGCTTCTGCTAGCCTAAGCAGGGAAGTCATCTTAGATTTTGTCTCCTTATGTTTCAAAACTTTCGCAACATATGGGTCTTGTGAGGTCAGCAGATATGTGTGGAATCCCATGATTGCAGATCTGTACATGTAATAAATTTCAAGGAGGCCTATCCCTCCTTCAGGACAGGGAATATGTAATCTTGGTATGCACTGATTTTTATAAATCATTTGGTGAGCATGAGGCATCCTTCTTGTTTTCCTATGTAATCTATCCAACACATTTTGGGGTCAGTCATTCACTCCAAAACTGTAAGTCAGGACATGAAGAGCAAATTGGTTTATAGCTTGGATTTTGTTCCTAGATGTCAAGGCTGTTTTCAGGATTAATTTAAGACTTCTAAAGTACTCCTTACTAAGTTTTATTCGCATTTATTCATGTTTTATTGTTGATCCTTCATCAATTCCCAAATATTTATACACTCAATCTTGCTCAAGTTCCCCCTCTGTGCATGTGTGTGTGTGTGTGTGTGTGTGTGTGTGTGTGTGTGTGTGTGTGTATATGTGTGTGTGTGTGTGTGTGTGTGTGTGTGTGTGTGTATATATATATATATATATATATATATATATATACATATACAGACACAGATATGTAATTATATATATATATATATATATATATATATATATATATATATTACAAAGCTTTTGGACATTTAAAATTATCTGTATCCCAAGGTATTTCTCAGATGAATTCCAGAAAGAGAAACAAAAAAAATATTATATCATGGTTTTACTGTAATAGTCAACCATCGTATTCCTGTAACATCGACATACTTTACAATGGGAACATGAGGATAATTTGTTTGCTGTTTCTCTGAGAGGGAGATTTCACTGAAAGCTGCTTTTTGGTGAACAGTGACTGTTACCTTTTCTTTATTTTTTGTGATATGTTGCATAGCATACATAAAGAGGGTGGAAATCTCTCCCACAGAGGGGAAGTAGGGGGATTGCCCGTCTCCACAAAAAAGCTTTTTTATTGTTTGCCGAAACTGTCTTTCAGTGGATATTTTTTCAAGAAACAATCTTGAATCCCTTTGCAACAGAAACCAATATTACACTCATTTTAATATATATATATATATATATATATATATATATATATATATATATATATATATATATATATATATATATATATATTAATAGCAATTTTAGTACTAGAAAAAGGTAGGACTCAAGCCTAGACAAGAAGAAGGAGACAGAAATTCATCAAAAAGAAATTACCATGAATAACATCATGAAATAATTGAAATACGTATCTGAGAAGAGGCAGAAGAATTAAGAATGATTAAGAATAAAGAAAAGTTACCATTTAGATATTCTGCACAACTCCAACACATGCTTTACTTGCCATCTGAAAACAAAACATTCGCTAAAGAAAAGTAGGAACTGACGTTGCATAGTTTGACATACTGAAGTCATTTGTGATTGATGCACCAGAAAAATATTTTGTAAAAAGTTAGAGAGTGTTGTTTTACTATAAGACTGCTGCCTCATCAAAGTTTGATTTCTTTATTGAGAGAAGGGTTAGACAAACACTGACTGTGGTATTAGAAAATGGTTTAAGCAATTATCAAAAGTATGATTTCATTCAATGAGGCCTGTGACATTCATCCAGCATCAAAGTCAAGTCTTCTATTCCTTCAGCCACTGATATATTTATGTTTATCGAAAATTTTCCATTTAGTTTAGAGACTTTCTAACAGGGATAGTTTACTGTAAAAAAAGTTGATGTAGTAACAATTATCGGAAGAATTTTAAAGTGTATGAAAGCGTTTAAAAGAATCAAAAACTAAAGCATCATGGAACAATTTGGGTGAATCATATGAAGGCAGTTATTGCTAAACTAATAAAATCATTGATAGAAAGTCATCAAAAGGAAATCACCATGGATAGCATCATGAAAGAATTGACATAAACACATGAAAAGAGGCAGAAGAGATTAAGAATGAAGAAAAATAACTATAATTACCATTTAGCTCAATGTTTCTTGAAGTTTTTGAGATGAAAGAACCCCGTAGAAAGATATTTCTTCTTGTGAAACCCCTATGAAAATTTCCAAAAACTATTTAACCAACAAAGATTTACAAACAATATAAATTGTGAAAATACATAGTAATACAACTGCTTCAGGCCTTAGACATGCACAGTCTTAATGAGAAGAATGTGCTTACACTGCATGATGTAAACTCTCAATATCTGGTAAAATGTTTGTTAAAGAGAGCCTTAATGTAGATGCCACATTTAACCTATTTCGATATTTTGTTTTGTTTTCAGTGACAGTGAAAAATCCACTTTTGCATAATCACTATTAATTTTTACCCAAAATTTATCAAGAGATAACTCAGGCTTCAGATGTTCAGTGTAATGTATGAAGAACCCATAAAAATCATTCTCTTGGATTTTGAATAGCCTTCAAATTTAAGTGACAATATTTTCAAATGATAGATAATATGTTTCAGCTGTTAAAAATTTAATCTTCATTTATCTTCTCTGCCTCATTCATTCTGTCCGTCAAGGTACTGAAATTGTCAGATCTTTTGTTTTCTGCTCTTTGCATCTAAAGTTTAATTTTCTTCTTTTGGCCTTAAGTTTTACTATAACTGTCAAACACTGTTTTGTGTGTTCTCTGAAGAGAGTAAACTCACTGAAAAGTTGAAATATGTGTGCAGGGTAACATAACTTCATGTTTAAATACATATCTTTGAAAAATTGTGCAAGTTTACAGTTTTGTTTGACAGAAATATAAATATTTCTTCTCTCAGGTCACCAAGTCTTTTCAATATCTGTTCTCATGAAAGTCATCGAACTTCAGCATGTAATAGTACAGTTTTATAAGAAGAATCCATTTCATCACATGATATTACAGTCTTGAATTTAAATAGTTTGATTTTATAAAATTTACTGTCTTAACAGCTATCTTTAATACTTCTTTCAAGTCAGCACTTATACTTTAGTTTTCTAACATCTCCCGATGTATCACGCAATGTATGCTTTCTATATTTGGTACTACTTTTATTTTTTCAACTAATCCTATATGTTTACCAACCAAACTAGCTGAACCATCATTTCAAACTGAAACACAGTCTGTACATGTTAAATTCACACTTAAGAAGTAATCAGACAATGCTGTAAACATTTCAGTGCCAGTGGTACAGCCATTTAATTCCAAGTAGTTCAGAAACTTTTATTTAATTTTCATCCCAGTCTATGTTCCTAACATATACAAGTAGCAAGACTTTATCAGTAATATCTGGTGATTCCTCTAATGGAAAAGCATACATTTTTGACATTTTAATTTTATGTATAAATTAATGTTAAATATCTTCACTCATCATAATTATACAATTTGATATAGTATCATTAGAAACACCTAACATTCTCTGGCATGCATCTAGCATGTGAGGCATAGTTCCTACACCCTTTGATACATACATTAACAATGCTTGTTGCAATTTTAACTCATTCTCTTTTCTTTAAAAAAATCTCTGCTGACATATTCTGGTATTGTTGGTGTTTATTATGCAGCTATCTTCTACGTTTTGCTGGAACCATGGTACTATTACATAAAATCTCAAAGTACAAGACACATTGAGGAGAATCATCTCGATGTGTGAATCCAAATGCAGTCTGTAAAGGATCATATTTGTCCTTCTTTCTTTTTAACTCTGAAAAAGAGGTATTACAACTAATATGCCATTCAGAAGTAGAAATGTTCACATTTGAATCACTTGTTGATGGCCTGTTCTTCCACATTTTTAGCACTAATTTAATCATTTGGCTGCAGGTGAGCTGCTCTTCTGCACTGACAACTGTTTGCTCATTGGGTCTATCAGCAGTATATCTACTACTAACTTATATATTTCTAAATATGATTACTCATATTGGCAAATATCTGTGAATAATAACACACTGTTTTGTTTAGAACCATACATAAATGCATGTGTTATTCTGGATTCATTTGCCTGACAGCTTCAAATGCATACTTATTTACCTACCAATTTTTTTAATTATATTTATTGTTTACTAAGTAACTCCTGAACATTTTTTCCAGCAAGAATTGAAACAAATTTTAAAAAGTAATAAAAAATACCCATTTATTTCAAAACAATCCAACCATAAAGGACCATAAACTGCTGTTATTATAATCAAATACATTACTCAGCAATTACAGACACTTTGGCACTAACTGTTTATGCCTCTCACATCTGATTGTGATTCAAAATAGCCTCAGTAAAGTATTCCAACATACTTTACAAAATACAGATTCATCCTGCAGAGAAGCCACAGTAAAACATACAAACTTAAACAAAAATGCACATTAGTTCTGCAAATCTAGGTGGCTGTTTAAAATGAGCCATGAAGAAAAGTTTCCTTGATTTAAAGACATCTGATGGTAATTTGATTCACACAAATAAAGAGTAGTCAGTGTAGCCACAGTAAAGTATTCCAACTTGATGCTGATTAAGTGCATATTAGTCTTGCAAGCACAGATCAATAATTGTTTGCAATGAGTACAGGGAAGGGCAATAAGATACTTTCATTTACAGAAGGCTCTCCACCCCACTTATCAGTCATCACATATTTCAACTGTACTGATTCTGGAGTGACAATTCTAGTTTCTTTGTTGACTGTTTACACTTCAGATATCTATGTTAAAATAGCCTCACAATAACTCTTATTTAAACTTTCACACAGACAATAGTAAGGTATTCTGACTTGCTTCACAAAAATCATGCAAGTCTTCCAAAGTCAGAATAATGAACAAACAACAGAAACTAGTGATTTTATTTACAGACATTCCCTGTACCCAGCAATTATATCTACCTTTCTGCTCTGTGGCACCTCAGATACGTAAGTATAATTAAATAAAATAGAATAAAATAATCATTACCACCCCAACAAAGTATTGTCACAGCTCTCAACATTTTAGCATAATAAACAATAACAATAGAAGAAAATAATAAGGAACAGATTTTTTAAATATTGTCCTTATATACTTAGAAAGCTGTTAGAATAATGCATTTTGTGCTAGCTTCACACATATTTTATGAAGGATATGAAGTCTGCAACTTGGCATCAGTTATTATTTTCTCAAATGAGTGCAAATCTCAATGATTTTCTAGAATTTAAAAAACATGTTTTACAAGGCACAGATCAAAATATTAAGCAAAGTTATGGAGGACAGCTAAGTAGTTAAGAGATAAGTAGTGCATGACTGCAAAACAATTCTCCAGTCTAGAAACCACAAATATTATGAGGAAAAGAACAAAAACAATAGACATGCCCTAATTCAATCAGCCTGCAAAGGTGTTCACTCATATCTGGTTGCACGCCAGGTCAGATTATACCTCTCAACCTGAAGGTATCTAAAACTGGTAGAAAGGCTCTTGAAAATAGATACATCTGGCTGAAAACAAATGGACACAATTAGCACAAAATTTCCTTACATAGTATATAACCCATCCTATTTCTAGGATTGTAGGACACCATTACAAAATATGAGTTAAAAACTTGGAGAATTACAAATGATGTAGAAATATACACATATTATTATCAACCAAACAAAAATCATTGTTCTACTGGCACCAATTTGCAGAAATAAAACTTCAAAGATCAAGTCAAGGTAAGAAGGATGCACTAAGACAGCTCTACTCTTTGTTGACTATTAAGTTCATGTTAGCCATACAAGTTGCAATCAGTTTTAAATTAGATATAATTACCATTAAAAATGATTCAGTACTATGGTGGGCAATGTGTACTGGTGGTCTGTTCTGACTGCCAACAGTGAGATAATAGCTAGTTATCTGCTGCCATAATTTAACAAAAATGAATATACATACCTGCAGCATAAAGTACTGACTCTCATCTCTCACTCAGTCAAGCAGAAGTATCATCTGATTTGCAGATTTATTAAGTAAGATAAGAATATTCACTCCAGTTACCTAGGTGAAGCAGAACAATAAAGTTTTAACTGAGATGGCAGCACTCCAAAAATCAAGAAAGAATTAAACCACGAATGCTGCCTCACTACACCTAGCCTTAGCTGAAGTAAATCAATTAAACTGCTAGGGTCATTCTTAACTTCCTTATACTTTTCTCTGTTCAAAAGCCAGATGTGCTCCTCTCCACCAATCAGGCTGCTTCATCATAGCAACAGCCAAGGGCTACAGAAAGGACAAAAGCAAGCTGAATGAAATGGCCAAACAGGAAAAATTTAAGCTGTTTATTACTTTTTTAAAAAGTTAAGCTGTTTATTAATGTTTTATTTTATTAGCTGCCACTCTTGTTAAAGACTGGGGAAAGTGGGGTTAAACTGGACATTTGTGAAGGAGATCATGCACAACTTAATATACTACTTAACCAGTCATGCACAACTTAATATACTACTTAACTAGATCACTCTTCTCAGGTTATGCCTTGAAACAGGCACTTATGCATTCTGCATCTTACTTTATTAATGAAAATTGATTAAATAAGAAAAGCACATCATTTAAAAGTACTCTGGAATTGGAAGGATCTAACAGGATGCCAGCATAGCTGCTTAATTATAGAATCACATTTCCCACGAATATGAATCATGATATGAATCATAGATAATTAACCCTACAGGAATGCTACTTTTAGTCTTATCCCAATGTTTTCACAGGAACAGGTTAAAGGACCCATACAGGCACCAACAAAACAAATCAAACAATTGCCATTTGATGGTTTAGGCTATTTTACTTACATAATTCAAATGCATGCAGGGTTCTTTGTGTTCAGTTATGTTAGTTAAAATAGCACCAGAATGGATATGGACTACAACAGAAATGGAAGACGATGGAATGTTTAGCAAATACATCTAGCTTAGCATAGTGTGTTTATTGGATGGCACAGTGATGTAGCGGTAGCATTGTCACCTCACAACAACAACAGGTTCTCTGGTTTAATTCTCGTCTGGAGTGCCTTCTGTGCAGAGTCTGCATGTCCTTTCTGTGTTTGTGTGGGTTTTCTATGGGTACTCCGGTTACCCACGTTACAAAGACATGCATCTAGAGCATGTCTCCCTGGGCCACTGCTGAAAATTGACTTCATTCCAAGTTGGACTTTCCTGGTAAATAAATGTTAAATAAATAAATAAAAATGATAGGAGAGGACAGCACATAACTAACGTAAGAGAGGATAGTACATCTATAATAATATATTATCCATATTAATAACAACATTATAATTTATAATAATAACACCATAATTAAACTGGTAGCATGCTTGCCTTCGATGCTGGGTTTTCCAACACCAGATGCTTGGATTCATTTTCCAGTGTGAATACTACAGTGCAGCATGCAGTACTGCACTTCTTCAGATAAAATGTTACACTGAGTACCCATACCTGAGTTTGATGTAAAAAAGTCTAACACAGCACTTATTAAAAAGGTTAAAGGAATTTCCCTGTTGCTCTTATCAAATTACTCATAGTAGGAAAGCATGCCATGCTAGTTTTTCTCTGAAAATAGGCTACAGACCTAGCAGGACTAACCCAGTCAAAAAACATAACTAGATAAATAAATATAATGGGAAAAAAGAGTATGTTTGGAATGAGATAGGACTGTGTATGCATGAGAACTGGCAGTACATCTGTCATCAGAAAGGGTAGTATATCTATCATGGGAAAATTCAGCATGTATGGTATTGCAGAAACAAGCACATGTGGAATAAGATAGGTCAGTATCTGTTGGATGGGAACAAATAGTCTGCAGTTCATCTGGGATTAGTGGAGTACAAATTTGGTGGATAGAATATTACCTTTGGGATGGAAAATAACAGAACATCTTGCATGGAAGATGACAGTGCATCTGTGATGCCCGTGCACTGGCCCAGTAATCAAGGAGCCTCAATCCTCACCACTAGCACCAGTGAGAGGCTTGCACATTGGAAAGGATAACTAGTACACACACAGTAAATTACAATTTCCCTTAAGAGCACACAGAGATCACAGTCAGTCTGGGGGTGGTTTTTCCCTTTCTCTCCAGATCTCCAATAAGACTCCCCACTGGCACAGCTATAGGGTACAGATCTCAGCCTAGTGGTCAAGCCAAAACCTCCAACACTCTCTCTGCCCAACCAGTGCTTCGTGTCCCTGCCCAAGTAGCTGACACACACACACACACACACACACACACACACACACACACACACACACACACACACACACACACACACACACATACATACACACACACACACTTTGAGATATGAGTTATATACAACACACAGACACTCTTGGGGAAGGCTGGTACAGGTTCTCCAGCTACGTCCCCTTCTCTCCAGACTATAAGGTAGAAATCACCACCACCAACCACTAATATCAGCTACTAATGAGGCCCTTGCCAAAGGGCATCCAATTTTACTGTGCAATATTATTATTATCCATTTAGTAAGTATGACGAACAGCAAGGCGTATTGGAGTGGCTTGGACAGTATCACTTATATACATGCAATGTACTCTAGACCTTAAATTATCTCTACACAAAACAGCCACAGTTGAAAGGTTTAAAAATAGTTAATAATAAAAACACAAGACAAATCCCCACAATTCAGCACAGTGCTAGTCAAGAGTTCAGACACAGGAAAATGCTTAAAATAATACTGTAGAATAGTCTGACATAAATATAGAAAACAGTTAATGTTACCATTTTCTATCTATTTCTAAGAGAAACAATGTTCTAAATAACTTACATACATAGAGAGCAAAGACAGAGTGCTGGTGATGTTGTCAGTTCTGAATACAAATGCAAATGCTCTGATTCTCTCTCTCTGAGAAAGTCTTAAATTGACATTATACAATTCTTCCTCTAAAACGTGCACGCTGATTGGCCAGCCCAACCAGCATGAACATTGTAAATCCCTCAATATACTAACAAAAAAAGGTCCGGTCGCCCGGACTTTTTCCGTTAGTATAAAACACTGTCTCGCTATGTTAAAAGAGTTTAACATAGCGACACAGGTTTAAAAAAAGCAATGCAGATCTCCGTTGCTTTTTTTAAAGCTGTCTCGCTATGTTAAACTCCTTTAACATAGCGACACAGTGTGTAAAAAGCAACAGAGATCTTGCGATCTCCGTTTCTTTTTTTAAACCTGTCTCGCTATGTTAAATGGGTTTAACATAGCGAGACAGCTTTAAAATAAGCAACGGAGATCTCTGTTGCTTATTTTAAAGCTGTCTCGCTATGTTAAACCCATTTAACATAGCGAGACAGTAAAAAGCAACGGAGATCTTGCGTTCTCCATTGCTTTTGCCCACAGCTCTGATGTACTGCGTAGGGATGCGCAGTACATCAGAACTGCCGCAGAATACCAGACAGCTGCGGAAGGGCAGCAAAGAGGCATTATACAATGCCATTATTTAAGAAAAGTAATTATTTCTTTTCTTAAATAATGTCATTAATATAATAATAACCCACTTCTGGGTGTGGGTAATGCGGGATTTAACCACGGTTGTCTTTGTTTGGTCCCTCGGGTTTCACCCTCGGGACCAAACCACGCCAACCGTGGTTAAATCCTGCATTACCCACACCCAGGCGTGGGTTATTGCTATAATACATCACTGCTGATTCATTTTAGATTACATCATTCTTGACACTTCTCTGGTTTAATTTCCCATGCTAACAGAAACTCAGAATTTTAACAGTTCTTTGATCTTGCACCTGGCCAAGAAGCTAAAGAAATAAAAGACATTATATATGTAAAATCGAGCAATTAACTCTGGTCTCAAAACAATAGAATTTTCTGGTCCAGACATCATGTCTCTGAGTTTGAGATCAAACAGTCATACACTGCTTGACTTATCAGCTTTCTTCCAGCACAGTGCACTGTGGTTATATTTTTGAAGCTCAGTACAACATATAGTTTAAAAATAACATATAGTTCTCTTTTACATTTGTAAAACCAGCCTGTGGATTATATTAATATTTACAAATCACATAGAATTATTTACAAGATTCTATCCGACTGGGCTGGCAGCCTTTCAGTTTTTCACATTTCTCCCATCCTTGAGAACTCAAGCTAGTTTTTCAAGTGACCCTTGAGAAACTTTGGTTGAGAGGATTAGGTTTATCTGAGTATACCTTACCCTATTCACTGTCTTGATAGCCCATCTGTGTTGACATTGCTAATCCCACTGTGGTGCTGCACTGACATATATGCTTGCAGCCCTAGGCTCCATCTTAGCAACTTAGCATTTTGCTAGCTGGCTCGGTGTAACCATGCTAGGGGATTGTGATCAGTAACTAAAGTGAATTTCCTTCCATACAGATAAGGCTGAAGTTTCTGCAGTGCTCACACCATGGCTAAACATTCCTTTTCTACAGCTGCATAACATTCCTCCCTGGGTTGGAGCCTAAAACTGAGATAAACTACTGGGTGCTCTTCTCCCTCTGAAGCAATCTGGCTACGTACAGCCCCCACCCCATGGTTTGAAGCATCCACCCACAAAACAAACTCTTTTCTGTAATCTGGTCTGGCTAACACAAGGGGGTCCTCTCAAAGCTTCTTTAAGCTTCTGGAATACCTGTTCACATGCAGTGGTCCACACTACCTTATCTGACCTGTTTTTCCTTGTTAGGTCTGAGAGGGGAGCAGCTATGATACTTTAACTGGGGACGAACTTTCTGTAGTACCCTGCTGTCCCTAAGAATGCCCTCACCTACTTTTTGGTAACAGGTTCAGGCCTGTGCCATACCTCTGCCATATCCACCTGACATTTGCTCAGGTTAATGGTCAACCCTGCCCTCTGTAGTCTGCCCACCACCTCCCTGACATGTTGAAGGTGCTCTTGCCAGGAATGGCTGTAGATGGCAATATCATCTAAGTAAGCAAGGGCAAACCCTCCTGCTCCTCCTGCAGGGATATGATCTACCAGCCTCTGGAAAGTCAGGCATTTGTCATCCCAAATGGCATCTTTGAGAACTCATACAAGCCAACAGGAGTCACAAAGGCTGACCTCTCTCTAGCTCTGGGTGTCAGGGGCACCTGCCAGTAACCCTTGGTAAGATCAATGGTGGTAAGATAATTAGCCCCACCCAGCAGCTCTAGGGCCTCATCTGTCCTAGGCATGGGGTAAGCATCTGACTCTGTGTGACTATTTAATTTCCTGTAGTCTACACAGGACCTGGTGCTGCAATCCTTCTTTGGCACCAGCATGACTGGGGAGGCCCAGGGACTGTTGGACTCTGGAATTATCCCTAGTTCCAACATCTCCTGTATCTCCTCGCTTAGAGTCTGTTTGACTCTCTTGGCCACCCTATAAGAGGCCTGCCTAATAAGCCTTTTGGGTCCTGTATCCTCCTGGTGCTGCACCAGGAGAGTGCACTCTGGTTTCCCAGTGACCATGTCCCCAGACTCCTGTAACACTGCTTGGATTTCTCGAACCTGGGTAGGAGTTAGCTGCTGGGACATTGGTACCCCTTCCACTGAGGTTTCAGTCCAAGTCTCACTGAGGAGATCAGTCACCAGATCTCCCTCAGACTCCTCCTGCAGTCCACTACAAATACTCAGCACAAGGGCCTGCCTATCATGGTAAAGTTTCATCATGTTAACATGGTACAATTTGTGCTCGTGCCTAGCAGTTCTACAATGTAGTTAACATCACTTACCTTTCTTACCACCATGTAGGGTCCCTCCCAAGCTGATTGTAGCTTGTTGTGTCTGACAGGAATTACCTGCTGCCTTACAGCATACTCTCTAGCTTGAGCATTCCTGTCATACCAGACCTTTTTTCAGCTGTTGGGCTGCTGCCAGGGTCTCCTGGGCCAAGCCCATGAGTTACCTGAGCCTTGTCCTGAAGATTTAGGACATATGCCACAACAGACTCCTTATGAGATTCACAATCACCTTCCCACTCCTCATGAATTAATGCTAGAGGTCCCCTTACTGTATGCCCATACAGCAACTCTAAGGGTGAAAAACCCGTGGATTCCTGTGGAACCTCTCTGTAAGGAAACAACAGATTGGGAAAATATTCTTCCCACTCCCTCTTAAACTGGTCTGCAAATTCCAGTAGCATGGACTTGAGTGTAGAGTTTAACCTCTCAAAAAGACCATTAGTCTGGGGATGGTAGGGGTGGTCTTTAGAAGCTTCACCCACAGTACTTCCACAGACAAGCCAGCAGGTCTGACATGAAATTGGCACCTCTGTCAGTCAGTATTTCTTTTGGGAAACCTACCCTGCTGAAAACGTGTAACAAAGCATTTGCCATCTTTTCCGCCTCAATAGAGGACAAAGCCACTGCCTCATGGTATCTTGTAGCATAATCCACTACCACTAGGATATACTTTTTCCCTATGGAACTTGGGGTATTCAGAGGCCCCACAATATCCATTGCTACAGTCTGAAATGGCTCCTCAATCACAGGAAAAGCCATCAAAGGAGATTTCACCTTGTCTCCTTCCTTGCCTACCTTTTGGCACTGCTCACAGGTCCTGCAGTACCTTGTTACATTTCTGGAAATTAAAGGCCAATAGACATTCTGCATAATATGTCTCTTTGTACGTTTTGTGCCCATATGACCTGCAATGGGAATGTCATGGGCTATGGCTAGAAGTGACAGATGGTAGGCTCTTGGCACTGCCAACTGCTGTATCCTCTCACTTTCTAGCCCTCCCTCAGGAGTCCACTTTCTATACCGTAGCCCTTTGTCCCAGTATACAGATTCCCCCTTCCCTTGAGAAACAGGTGCCTAACTAGCTACCTGCCTCAGGTCTTGCAATGTAGGGTCTGAGAGCTGAGCCTGTCTCAACTCTCTCTTTGTAACCCTTCCCAGCTCCCCTTCCACAGGAAGTCTAGTATTCTCTGTCAGCAGTGCCTCACTGTCAGCCTGGGTACTACTCACCATTACCTTTGTAGTAACTCTGTCCAAGGGAACATCAGTACCCACAAGCAGCTGTGGTTCATATTCAGTCTCACTGCTACAGGGTAGCTTCATCCCTGAAGTAACCACCTCACCAGTCCTGGCTGCAAGTATGTGGTCTGTCTGGGTCTCCCCCAGGGTACCAGATCCACATGCTTGTCTCAAAGCCTGACTGTGTGTAACTGCATAAACACATGGTACTCCCTCATCATTATCCTTTCCTATCAGGACATCTGCAGGATGGTAGTTTGGTACCCTTGTTGTCTCAAGACAGCCTGCTATTGGCATTTTGTCTTCCCCACTTACTGGCTCCCTGAACATTTGTTCCCCAGCTTGCCTCCGTGGGCATCTATATGCCACAAGGCCCCACTGGTTGCCTTCAAAACATATAACCCTAGGTCATGGACATGTACCTGGACTAGTGGCTTCCCCTGCTACTGGAAGATTCTGTTGGGGCAGTCTGGGATGCCCACCATTAGTTCCATTAGACCCATGAGCAGTAGTGGGTTTCCCTTTCCAGTGCAGGGATGCCCTGCTTGCTAGGTATAGGTCTCCCTTCTTAATTCATCTGAAGTAGCATATTGTCTATCAGCTAACCAGATCCTCATGTCCTCAGGCAAAGCGCTAAGGGCTTGTTCCCCTCACCAAAAGGTCTGCCAGCCCTTCAAAAGTGGTGACCTGACATCCACTCACCCACCCATGAAAATAAGTGCTCAGTTCAGCAGCATATTCACACACACACACTTTCATCTGCCTTGTGTCTATGCTCATGAAACTTTTTCCTATAAGCTTCAGGTGTTAGCTTAAAAAATTCTAACAAACAATTCTTAACAGCAGTATAATTTAAGAAATCATTGTCTGACAGTTTAGAAAGTATATTTACAGCTTTACCATGGAGTAAGGTGGTCAGGAACTGTACCCAGAGCCTTTGGTCAACATAATACTGTTTACATACCCTCTCAAACATATGAATGAAGCTATCAAAAGTATCCCCCTCTGTAAACTGTGGAAGAAATGTGCTAACCTTTTGTGCTTCTGGGGTCCAGTTACTCTCTTCCCCATTGCCTCTAAGACTTTGGTGAAGAGTCAGCATCTCCTTTTCGTGCTGCCTCTGCCTCTCCTTCTCCTCAGCTTCCAGGTGTAGCAGTTTCACATTCCCTTCAGCCTGTAGACATTTCAGTCTCTCTGCTGCTTCTGTTTCCAAATGCCTGACCTCCAACTCAAGTCTCTTTAGCTCCAGATGGATTTTTAAGTCCTCTACAGAAAGGTTGAGCTGTCCATTCTCTGAGTGCTGTACACTGGCCAGTCTGATCATCCTCCTGATTGCTGTTTTCTGATGCAGCTATGACCAAAGCTGCAATCATGTCTGCCTTAGTCAGGTTTCCATGCACCCATCCCTTAGCCTGGCACATCTCAGCCAACTGACTCCTTGTCAGCATGCCTTACTCCTCTGCTGACATGCTTGCCTGCTCTCCCTAACTAAGCTAACAAAAGAAATAAAACATTTGTGATCTGAACTCTGAATATTCAATGCTTGGCTGATTTAGAGTACAAAAACACCCTCAGTGGTCACTGTACACAAGCTATAGGAATTTACTATCCACACCACTACAAGCCAATTAGTATGTGATGTGGCTAACTTACCACTATCAAACAATTAATATTTGATGTGGATTTCCCACCACTGCCAGACAATTAATATGTGATGTGAATATCCCACCACTGCCAACCAATTAATATGTGATGCCCATGCACTGGCCCAGTAATCAAGGAGCCTCAATCCTCACCACTAGCACCAGTGAGAGGCATGCACATTGGAAAGGATAACAAGTACATACCTAGTAAAGTACAATTTCCCTTAAGAGCACACAGAGATCACAGTCAGACTGGGACTGATTTCTCCCTTTCTCTCTAGATCCCCAATAAGACTCCCCACTGGCACAGCTATAGAGTACAGATCTCAGCCTAGTGGTCAAGCCAAAACCTCCAGCACCCTGTTTGTCCAACCAGTGCTTTGTGTCCCTGCCCAAGTAGCTGACACACACACAATTTGAGGTATGGGTTATATACAACACACAGACACTCCTGGGGAAGGCTGCCACAGGTTCTCCAGCTATGCCCCCTTCTCTCCAGACTATAAGGTAGAAATCACTGCCACCAACCACTAATATCAGCTACTAATAAGGCCCTTACCAAAGGGTGTCCAATTTTATTGTGCAATATTATTATTATCCATTTAGTAAGTATGACGAAGAGCAAGGCTTATTGGAGTGGCTTGGACAGTATCACTATATACATGCAATGTACTCTAGACCTTAAATCATCTCTATGCAAAACAGCCACTGTTGAAAGGTTTAAAAATATTTAATAAAAAATAAAAACACAAGACAAATCTCCATAATTCAACACAGTGCTAGTCAAGAGTTCAGACACAGGAAAATGCTTAAAATAGTACTGTAGAATAATCTGATATAAATATAGAAAACAGCTAGTCTAATCTTACTATTTTCTATCTATTTCTAAGAGAAACAATGTTCTAAATAACTTACATACATACAGAGCAAAGGCAGAGTGCTGGTGATGTTGTCAGTTCTGAAGACAGATGCAAAATGCTATGATTCTCTCTCTCTGAGAAATTCTTAAATTGATAATACATCACTGCTGACTCATTTTAGATAATATCATTGTTGACACTTCTCTGGTTTAATTTCCCAGGCTAACAATAATTCAGAATTTTAATAGTTCTTTGATCTTGCACCTGGTCAGGAAGTCACAACAATAAAAAGACATTATATATGTAAAATTGAGCAATTAACTCTGGTCTCAAAACAACAGAAATAATTTGCTGGCCCAGGCATCACGGCTCTGAGTTTGAGGTCAATCATACAATGCTTGACTTATCAGCTTTCTTCCAGCAGAGTGCACTGTGATTATATTTTTGAAGCTTGGTACACCATATAGTTTAATAATAACATATAGTTCTCTTTTACATTTGTAAAACCAGCCTGTGGATTATATTAATATTTACAAATCACATAGAATTAGTTACAAGATTCTGTCTTGTTGGGCTGGCAGCCTTTCAGTTTTTTCACAGCATCTATAATGGTAAAGGTGAGTATGTCTGGTATGGACGAGGAGATGTGCCTATGATGTGAAAGGATAGTATGTCTGGCATGGAAGCAGAGCTTTGTCTATGATGGGAAAAGATAGTATGTCTGGTATGGAATAGGAGCTTTGTCTATGATGTGAAAAGATATTATGTCTGGGATATGACAGATGTAACACCTATAGCAGGAGAGTATAGTGTGCCTGTGATGGTAGTAAACAGTATGCCTGGGTGGCTGCTTTTCTCCCCCAGTAAAAAGGGCCAGTGCACCCACTTATAGATTTGAACTTTCACAGACTTTGGGGTTAGCCACTACTTACCCATAACAGTTACAAAGGGAGACCAGTAAGAAGACCCTGGAGAAACAATGACTTAGGGGCACTGACAATTGCCTACCTCCAACCCTGCATTCAGTAAACATGCAGGGGTTGCTGCTTTCATGGGGTTGTAAGACCTAATAGTGAAATGAAATAAAGGAGAGTGTCTTCCATAAAGACATGTTGCAGTGCATGTAAGGAAAAGGGCATACAATAATTAACAAATGCCACTTATCACCCCACTGTGATGCAAAGTTTCAAAGCTGTTTATACTTACAATCATATCTCGCAACTGTTTGGATTTTCACAGAATGTCCCAATGTTTACCTCATAGTCTTGTTTTTTTCCTCAACAAATTTGTGATATTCTCCCTCTCCTTTCTCCATAAAACCCATACCCATATTTTCCATAAAAAAACTTCTCCAAAAACTAAAACCATGCTCTAATGCCCCTGATAACATACCCTCACACTTTCTAACTATAGCTGCTGAAGCCATTGCCTTACCCATCAGTATACTAATCAACTGTTCTATCCAAGAAGGTCATGTACCCTAACTATGGTAAAAGGCCTTCATCATACCCCTGCATAAAGGGGTAACAATAATGATGTTACAAACTTCCGCCCTATTGCCATCCTATTCTCCATCTCTAAACACCTTGAAAAATGTATCCATCTACAACTTCTTCCCTGCCTTAGCGACAATCACTTACTTACTCCTACACAGCATGGATTTAGACTTGGCCACAGTACTACCACTGCCCTTCTTTCCTTCTTAGAAATTGTTAACAAAGCCCGTGACTCTGTCTGCATAGTATCCACCTTCCTACTCGAACTCTCTAAGGCCTTTGATACAATATCTCACAAACTTCTCCTAGGTAAGCTCTCTAAACTAAACCTATCCCTTTCCATTATCAACTGGTTTGATAGTTATCTCTCAAATAGACATCAAGCAGTCAAATGGAAAACAGCTACCTCCGCCTTACCCTCCTTACTTGATACCCCCACAGGAGTCCCCCAGGGCTCTATACTGGGTCCCCTCATCTTCAATATATTCATAAACGATTTCCATTGCTCAATCCCTAATGCAAAATGTATCCAATATGCCGATGATTCAACCATAATCTGTTCTCCCACCTCCATTCCTACACTCATAAAGCTCACACAACAAGCTTTCTCTACCACAAAACAATGGATGTTAGATAATCACCCAACACTCAATGCCTCAAAAACCAAACTAATGCTATTTACCCCTACAAAAACAACCATCATTGACAAGAATTCATTTTCCATCAAAAGCCATAACAATACATCTCTCGAATTAGTATCTGAGGCTAAATTACTAGGTGTCCCCATTGATGACCAGCTCAAATTCACCTCTAACCTACAAATAAATATTAAAAAAACACCAAAAACTTGGCATGCTTTATCGCCACAATCCCTGCCTTACTCCTTCTACTAAGTTCATTCTCTCTACCACATATCTCATCCCTTCTTTTCTTTATGGTGCTGCACTTCTAACAAACCTACAATCCTCTCTTAAGACAAAACTCTCCTCTTGCTATTACAAAATTGCGAAGTTTGCCACAAGCCAAAAGTCTTCTACCCATCACTGTCTAGCCCTTCATCAATTAAATTGGTTAGAGCTGCTCAATTATCTCTCCTTTATTCAATTCACTCATGCCCACAAACTCATTTTCACCCCCTCGGTCCCTCCCTATCCTCAACCTTCAAAATGCTCCTCCCTGAAAAACTATTAAGATCTAACAATCAAAACCTAATAGAACTGCATATACCTATCCAGCCCTTAGGCAAAAAATCTCCTATCATTCGTCCTCGCACGTCAGTGGAATTCTCTACCTCCATCCATTCATACCACCACAAACCTCTCTTCCTTTAAAAACTCACTCCACTCACACCTAATTTCTCAGTGGGAATGCTCCTGCTCCCACCACTCTTAATCTGTTCTCCTATTTTCATCTCAATCTTCTCTGATCCCATACATGATTTTAGCAGGAACTGATCCATGTGTAAACAACTACGCTTGATTTACAATGCTGGTACTTTTTATCTCAGAAATTGTCTCTGTTAAATGAAATATTTTATCTGTAATTAGTATAACCTAAACTTTGACTGTCATTTTTCCTTTAGAAATTGTATGTTTAAATGCAATTTTTTTACTAGTACTTTTGTACTTACTATAACAAAAGCTTCAATTGTAATTTTGTTTATAATTATTGTTTTGTTTTTGGAGCTTTTCTTCCCATGACTCCATTGAAAATGGGTACTTCTAGGCCCAATGGACTATCTTCATAAACCAACTGCAAATAAATAAATAAATAAATAAATATTCTGAAGTTTTGCAGCAGATCAGTGAGGACTGAATTCACTAAATAATGACATACATTTGAGTTTCCGACTTCATATCCTTCAGACCATGCATGGTAACACAACACCTTTTATTCTAGCAAATTATATAAGAGTATGGTTTAAAATTCGTACCTATTTTTGGGGTATTGTCCTCCCATTATTTTTGGCTTTGTCCAGATTTTTTTGTGCTAAGACGTTGCGAGCTATGCTTAAATTAATACTAGTTGCACTATACCTACAACTAGTACTAATGGTATTTTGTATTAATTAATGGAGCTCTTAGTATATTCTGTCACTTTAGTTGTACGGATTTCTCTCTTGATTCCATATCCAATTATTTGCTGCTGTTTCAATACTTGTATCTCTTAAAATGCTCTCAGTGCTTAACTTTTTTCATGATCCATAAACATGAGTGTTTCATTACATCACCAATCCTACTTAAAACCTCTCTGTGAGAATATGTTTTGATGTGCACAGGTTCTCCTCATGCTACCTAACACTGATTCTCTACATGCCTCACAACTTGAAGATATTGAAAAAAGGAACAATAGGGCCTTTAAAAGTAGGAACATCCAGCCAAAAATCTGCATTATCATTAATACCATAAAATTTGAATACTGAATAGCACATAACTCTTTCAGTTTCTAGTAGTAATGTGAGGTATCACTCAAAAACACATTTTAAAGAAAAGTGAGTTAACAAAAATAATGGAAACATATAAACACGTTATCAAACGGACAGTATTGAATCTGTAGACTTTAATGAAGTATATTACAGCATCCTATCACACAAGATCATTTATTTTTGCTTCTGAAAAAGGGAGTTGTAAGATGTGTGTCCTCTGTCTTTAAATTATTGGTGCCACTAGCATGCTGGTCATGTAGTGTTGTTTTCTGTGTACTAGACATAATCAGAACATCACATATGATGAGGGGAATTCAGAAAATTGTGTAAAGGGGTAAATCAATCCTGAAAATAAGGACATGCCTCCAAAAATAGGTGAGTGACATTAACTACTGGATTAGCTTCTGGCATCATTTCATGGGGGTGCTCTCTCTCTCTCTCTCTATATATATATATATATATATATATATATATGTATGTATATATATATATATATATATATATATATATATATATATATATATATATATATATATATATAGCTGCCTGGGAGGACATGGTTAATTGCCCAAACTGCTTTGCTTCCCCCAAGTCTTTTGTATCCACCCCTATAGTGCCTTTAGGAAAAGTCAGTCTGCAAAAGCTTCCAACATTGTAAAAAGTAAATTCAGAAAACAAGAATATATTACTGCTCAACACAAGGAGCCTAAACAGAAAATTGCACTCTCCACAGGCACTGCCCACTGCACTAGATGAAGGCACTAAAGGTAGCAGTGTCTCTGTATTTGTAAAATACAATTGCACCTCCAGACTCGCTAAGCAGGATAATGACCTGGAACTTCTCTACACCCAACTTACCATTTACAAAACTCTATATTACAATGTAGCCAACTATAGGATCCCCTTGATGATCACCTTGGTCCATATCTCCTACCTATCTAATATGGAAGCCCTAAGCATTTAGCCAAACGCCATTCTGTTAAGGAACTTCAATTACCACTCCATTAACTGCATAACTTACATATCCCCAAACATGCATGCCCAGAGATTTATGGACTTCATAAATATAAACACACTGGACTAGCTGGTGTGTACCCTAGTGCAGTGTCTCAGAATCTTGGACTTGTTTTTTTTTTCAATATGGGACAGCACTATTCCACCCCCCCCCCATGTTCTGCATAATCAAATCAGATCACAAATCAGTTGTATTAATCATAAAACTGAAGCCAGAAGCATCCTCAAAGAACTCATTATTCAGAAATTATGCCAAGGCAAATCTATTAAAACTGAGTGATGATCTGGCAAAACTCAAGCTTCCCTTCCACCCTGAGGCCTCTGCCACAAAAGCAGAATCCTTCATCATGAATTTCTATGAACATGTAAAAAACAGCGTAGAAGCATCCCCTTCCCAACATATGTTTAGGCCCAAACATAGCACCATTACAGCCCTTGTTAACTTCACTAATTCAATTAGCCAGCTCAGAAACAATGGTCACCATGTCTCCAATGTTTTTCTGGATATATACATACAAATATTTCAAGCATGGTTATTAAGGGCCTTCTACCTTGCCAATATACCAAAACACTTGTTTCCATAATAAGTATCCAGGCTGTTCTAAAAAAATATCTAAACTAGTACTTGCTTTAATACAATTTGGTAGTCTGTCCCATGCTTCATCTACTCTGTCAGAGAACCAATTAGTACACTTCTCATTCCTAAAGAATCTTCTACTTAGGTTGTCTGATGATTCTCTAGTACTTTTTGATAACCCCAAACATTCCCAGAGGTAGTTGTCTATAAATGCCCTATATACCTGAATAAGATCTCCTCTTAGATATCTGTAAGAGATACTGTACAAGTTCAGATATTTTAGTCTTTCATAATAACTTAGATTTTCACATCCATGGATGCCCTTGGTATATTTCCTCTGTACTCTTTCCAGTTTACTCATGCTTGTTTTCTTATAGGGTTTCCTTATTGTTATTCCATACTCAAGTTTGGGTCTAATGTAACTAACAAACAATGACTTCATCATTTTTGATTTCCTAGACTTTATAATTTTTTTATACAACCTTTAGTTCTATAACTATCATTAGCCAATTGGTTGATATGATTAGAAAAACTCATAGCTGAATCGACCCATATACCCAGGTCCTTAAATGAGTCTACAGTTTCAATCACTATGTGCTGTATTGAATATTCACCTTTCAATTTGTCTCCCAAATCTCATATACTTAGTTTTTGATGTATTTATCAGCACATTATTCTCCTGTACCCAAATGGTCAATTTAGTCAAATTATTTTGCAGACATGCCTTATCTTTAACACGTGTAATCTGTTTACCCAATTTCAGGTCATCTGCATATAGAATGTAGAACAGTTAGAAAAGTTAGGTCTGAAAGATACAATCCAAACATGTAAGGGCCTAGGACAGAGCCCTGTGGGACATCTTGACTGTAACCAAGGATTTCACCTGTCCAGTTGCTGTATGATACTTGCATTGTCCTGTTTATAAGCCATGCAGCATTCCATCTTATCAAGTGTACATCAATGCCTAGTTGTACTAATTTATTGATCAGTGTTTTGTGTATGACCCTGTGAAATGCTGAAGTTAAATCTATATAAATTACATCACAGCACAATTTTTCATTCATAGCTGTTATTATACTGTTATAGAACATCATGTTACAGGTGGTAATAGATTTGTTTTCAACATATGCATGCTGATATATGGTCCAAGCCTATCCAGTTGTGACAATAGCTTATTCAATATTACCTTCTCCATTATTTTTCCACAACATGAAAGTAGACTTAAAGGTCTATATGACTCTAAGTTTGTCCTACTTCCCTTTCGCTTAAAGACAGGTTTAATAAGCACGTCTCCAATCTTGAGGAATCTCCCCATATTTATATGATCTAATGAATAATAGATATAATGTTACCATAAGTTCTTGCTGAAGTGTTCTCAGGTCATTGTTACTAATTCCATCTCCTCCCTGTGTTTTGTTTGGATTCAGTTTGCGCAGTTCTTTTTCAATATAATCTAATTTGATTCCAGCATCTGGGTTACCTGGATGTCACTAGGACAACGTACCACCCCTTTTGTGGAGCCAAACTGTTTTGCATAAGATTTTGTAAATATATCTATAATCTGTTGTGGCTGAGAAAAAATTTTAGAACCTGCACACAGTTTATCAATTTGTGTGTCTTTACTCCTTCCACATTTTATGCATCTATAAAAAGGTTTCCTATTATGCCCAGTATCTTTATATAAATGTTCTTCAAATTTTTCTTGATCTTGTCTCATACTATGCTTAATCTGTTTTTCCAGCTTGTATATTTCAGTTTTCAAAGTTGAAGTTTGACCTCTCTTCCATTTCTTATATTTTTTGTCTCTCACCTTAATCAGATATCTTGTTCTTATGGAAATATATCCCCCTGACGTTGTATGCCTAGATCTTGATGTTAAACATCTTTTTTTGATTTTTTGCACTCAAAAAATTTCTCTTTCAAAACTTTCCACATTCCTTCTGCAGGTTTTTCACTGAACACCTCACTCCAGTTAGTTTTACATAGTGAACAATGAAAAAGCACTGGATACCACGTTTCCACCAAATGTCACACGGTTTAATGAGCACCATACAAAGAAAGCACAAAGTCAGCACAAAGAAAAAGCATTAACGCTCCTGTAATATCTTCACGTTTTCATCCAAAAACTTCATCAGATGTAAAAACTGAGATGGAATTATAGACTTCAGGAAAAGACTCTTGCTCTGCTTTATCCTCGTTTTGCAGCTTCGGTCACCTTGTTTTAGTTTTAGTTTTACATAGTGACGGTTTTACTTCCATACAATCTATAATTAACCTTCTGTGCATTGGTTTAGATTTCAGTTTGGCAGAATTATTTAGCAACAAATTAACCTTTATAACCCCATGATCACTGCACATCAATGGTGGTAAAACTTGACTTGAAGTAACAATAATTTCTTTAGGAACATAATGTGTAGTATGTTCCATCCCCTGCTAGTTTTTCTTTACAATCTGAAGCATTTGTTGTTCCTGAATATACTCTGTGAATAATTTCTTTACTAATGTTGTTGAATCAATATTATTCCAGTCTGTTTCTGGTAAATTTGAGTCCCCAGCTAATATTATTCTTCCCTCCTGTGTTTCATGTAAGAAATGTATGAATTCCTCTAGGTCATCTGCACTTGATTTTGGTGGTCTATACACTCCAACAATTGTTATATGTTCCAGGATTGTCTTTATTGTCACAGTTACACAGTCTGTAGTATTGGTGTTATCATTGAACATGTAATAATCACAAATCTCATAACTATCCTTTAATGCCTGTCATAACACCTCCCCCTGATTTTGTGTTAGAATGTCTGTTACAGTAAAAACATTTATACCCTGACAGAACTGGTTTCCAATCCTTCTTCTTTAACCATGTTTTACAAACAATAACAGCATTAATGTTGTGGGAACGTAGCAAATTTTCCAATAAAAAACGTTATTATTAATGCTCCTAGCATTAACAACCATCATATATGCATCGAATGTTGCTATCTGTGAATTGTTAAATGTTCGACCTGGCAAAAATCCTGCCTAGTGCTTGTCAAATAATGCAAAATATCTGCTGTAAAAATTCTCTTTCATGATCTTGACAAATTCATGCCATCCTGTCTGAACACGTGTGCCCAAAACTAGGCTTGCACACTCTACACATTTCCATTTTTAAAACAGGACTTTTTTTCCATGTAGGTATTTACCCAAAAAATCTTTTCATTCACAGTGACCTGACTATCCTTTCTATAGTTGATTTGTGAAAAATGCGTCCTAACACCAGTACAAGCTATACTATATAAGAGGGCTGTCAGTTCCCTACTAACAGTCACAGAAACCCTGCGGATGACATCATTTATACGTACATGAATAAAAATACATTAAGGCATTCCAAGGTCACATCATCTATTTTTGCTCCTGGCAAGCATAACACTATTCAAAGTTCATTATCTTCTCTGTAAATTCAAGTATCAGTCCCTCTAATAACTGAATCTCCAATTACAAGAATATCTTTGCTGGCCAGCTCTGAAGAATCTTCAGCTTCTAATACAGTGCTCTATCAATTGTTACAAAGGATAGATACTCATCACCATTAGTAGTATTAATCCCACTGTTTTCATTGTGTACTAAATTCTCATCCATCTGGTATTGCAAATCCACAGCTTAATGCATGTAGTAAACATCTGTCTTTCTCTTCTTTTTTCTTACAGTAATGTTCTTCAATCCTTCCACATTCAATTTTGATTTCTTCCTTTTCACCTGCTCATTGCTTCTTTTTGCTACCTTCTCTGTTGGAAAAATTATGCATTTTAATTGTAGACTGAAGGTTTTCTGATAAAAATATATTATCATTCCCTGTAACCTGTGTGTTACATAACGCAGTGTCCTTTTTAGTATGTATTCTCTTTTCTTTACAGTCATTAATCAGTTTCTTTTTCTTCCTTGTTATTTGTTGTGAACTTCTTCCTTCCTTTCTTTATTTGTTTCCTTCTAAATAAACTGGATCCTCAGATTGCTGAATACTTCCATCCAGAATTCCAAAGTTATCAGGGGCATCGTCTTGTTTCATGGGGATTGAATGATCTTTGCAGACAATAGATGCATCATTTCCTAAATGTGTTCTGTTTGTTCTGTGCCTAACAATATTTATCTCACCAGTCCAGTCATTAATATATGAAACACAGTTCTCCAAGTCGTGCCAATTGCACAAGTGCAATCATCATCATTAAGTCTAGATTTACTTCTAACAATGGTAAGCAAATCATCCAGCTTTTGACACGGGGAACACAGATCACCAGCGTTATCAGCTGTTACCTTTAAATATGCATAGCATTTATTACACTGTACAAGATATCTGTGCATTAGTAAATCATTAATTGCATACTCATTTAGGGAATGCATATTTAGCTTCAAATGAATAAAATATTGTAAAAGAAAAGAAAAGAATAATCAGTAACCACAGAATTCAAAGAGAACTTAAATCAATTTCTTTGACAAAAAGATATGTCAAAAGCTTTTGATACACTTTCCCCCCAGACACTTCTCAACAAACTAGCCTCCTTAAATCTAAGTCTACTCTGTTAGAATTTCTTAACTATTTATCAGACCGCCAACAAGCAGTCAAATGGAATAATGAACTATCATCCCTGCTAACTATCTCAGTCGGCGTACCCCAAGGGTCAGTACTTGGTTGTCTATTATTCTCGATAGTCACAACTAAATTATCCACAGCAACTGAACAAGCAACAATTATTCAATACGCTGACAATTCCTCCCTTATTTGCTCAGCACCCTGTACCCTTCACTCTTTCAAACAATGCAAAAAGTCTTCAATGACATCAAAAGTTACCTAGCTGACACTCAACTTGTTCTCAACCCAAATAAAACTAAGCTCATGCTCTTTACTAGTAACAAAACACATAGCCAGCATTCCTCCTTCACTATCCTCTCTTCCAATAATACTATACTAGAACCAGTACAGCATACTAAGCTACTAGGAGTGACCATTGACAACAACCTGATGTTTGACAAGCATCTAGCCATAACCATCAAAAGGTACATTATAATCTAGGCTCGCTCTATAGAATCAAACATTTCCTAACTGACCCCACCAGGCAAGCCATATCCAGAACCCAAGTACTTTCCACTCTCCTTTATGCTTCATCTATACATACAAACCTCAGAAAAAACAGAGTTAAATAAATTGGAGTCCTGCTATAACAAAATAACAACATTTCCCTCCAATCTCCCTTACAGACGACACCACTGCAATGCTTTGCAGCATCTAAAATAGCTAGAACTTCCTAATCTTCTGACCTATAACCAACTAACCTTCATACACTACATACTCAACCACCCAAATAGCTGTCCTTCTCTCAAATACCTTGTTCAACCCTACTCTAATTCTAGAACACTAAGATCCACCAAAAAAGGCCTACTAACAATTACCAAATCTAGCAATGACTTTGCGGATTCTCTCTTCTCTAACCACATATTTAAACTTTGGCATATACTACCTCAAACAATAATTAACTGCATCAATACAACTAAATGTAAACTTCTTCTTAAGGAACACCTCATCAACAACTGGATGTGCTCCACCACAAACCCCGGCTGAATTTACTGTCTCTCTCATATAGCTCTACCAGGCCATACTATCTTTCTTGATCTCTCTTCCAGCTTTCTGTCCCCTCCCTCTAATTACAATCACAATGAACAAAACATGCTGGAGGGATAGGTTCCTGACCCAGAGACTCCCCATACTCTGGAATGGACTGCCCATACATGTCAAGCAGAGCACCTCCTTGGCCCTCTTCAAAAGGAACCTTGACGATTGGATGAGAGAGGAAATTCACCCTGGGGATCACGTCCGTTGCCCTGCTAGACAGGGGTCCAGGGAAGTAATTATTGTGGGAAGAAATATCCAAGGAATTGTTATGGCTAGGCTTGTATAGGCCCTAGGGCCGATAGCCTAGTACCAACCTATGAACCTATGAACCTATGAACTATTATATATGGTTATTTGTAAATTTCTTTTCAGTGCTTTTCCCCTGGGCCTCTGCTGAAAATGGGTCCTTGGCCCAGACAGACCTTCCCAGTAAACAAATATAAAATAAATAATAAGTAAATAAAATAAGCATCAGTCCCCCTCCAAAATAAATACAATGCCAAGATTAAGAATAAATCTGTATGGGGGATCCCTAATATAAATTGGCTGTACATTATAAGGAAAATCTAATTCTGCAAATGCCAAAAACACTCCCGCTAAGGCTAACAGATAACTTTAGACCCGGATTAAAAAATAAAAAATAAAAATATATATATATATATATATATATATATATATATATATATATATATATACATACATATATATATATAAATTATATATATATATATATATATATATATATATATGACGTAAATAACTGAAGATATGAATGTGCACCCTCAAAACTTTGTACAAGGGGTGGTTGTCCCTTCACCCCACCTTTCTTAAGCTTTCCACAAATCCTGAATTCAACTGGCCCTAACACTGCTGCAGAACTACTTACCTCTGTACTGACTAATGTGCAAAAGTCTTGCTTCCAAGCAATCCAAAAACTATACAAACCAAAAACTATTAACTGATTAACCTGCAAGCTTAAACGTCTTTTACAACTCTGAGACAAGACATGGCATTCCTGAAAAGCCCTTCCCAATACCATAAACAGAGAACACTACACTCAGCTGTGCAACCTTGTCAGGTAAGCAAGGCCCGTCATGAAAATCGTATGATGAAATCTTACCAAATCTCACTAATAAAATCACCCGGAAAATTCTGGAAATAGGTCAATCATCTTACAGGACAGAATAACATCCCTTCATGAATTCCACATCCTGAGAACTTTCTGCCTCTGACTATCTCTCTCATTTCAGCAACTTTTCCTTCCCTTACTGTAGCCAGTTCCAAACCTGATTTGCCCCCCCTCCATCCCTTTATACATATCTTCTTTCTGCTTCAGAACTGTCATATCCAAGGACATCCACCCAGTGCTCAAACAGATTAAACATGCTAGCCCCCCCTCCCCCACAACAGACTACTTTCACCCATGGCTTATTTATCACAAGAGACACCACATCATAACTCCAATGAAGCACGTCTACAATTTCTGCATTCTGCTTCATATTATGCCTAATATCTGGAAAATGCCATTGTAAAACCTCTTTCTAACATAATTTCACAAATTGTACCACCGATGAAACCCCCAGCATTTTAGCATGCAATAAAATACGTCCAGGAATAACTCATATAACATATACATACATATATATGTATATATATATATATATATATATATATATATATATATATATATATATATAGATATATATATATATATATATATATATATATATATAGTGCTTTGTCAGTTACTCAGCATATCTTTATATCCCTGGGCCATATGCAATATTTACTCTGTATATCATGCATGTATATTTTGTGTTCTGTCATTCTCTCTGTATAGATTCAAAAATGATCCTTGAGGTAACCCTGGATATAACAGTACCATACCCTGAGGAGGTGAGCCAGTAATGTACAATGATGGTGTGGCTGTGGAAATAGAATTTAAATAATCTAGAGTTGGTTCTATAATACCAAGCTGGGTAAGCTTATTTAACAGGGAGAGAACGTCCCACTATATCAAAGGCCTACTTCAAGTTGACAAAGAATGCAGTGGTGAAGAAACCATTATCTGTGTGGAGAAAAATGAAATAAGTAACTAAGCATAAAATAGAGAGAGCAGCGTTGGTGCTAAATGCTGGACAGAAGCTGTGACTTGATAAGTGCTTCAAAGGGCAGTATGTAGTCCAGCATTTGTTCACAGGAGTTTTTCACAAATCTTGGACAAAGACTGGAGAAGGTCTGCAGTGCTTTCATTTTATTAGTTTGGTGTTTCATGCTATAGTAACAAATTTCCACTCCATCAGAATAATTCATTTTTACAAGATAAGATTATATGTAAATGTTAGAGAGTATACAACAGGAAAGGCAGCTGTCTTAATGAATTCAGGTTGGAAAATATTTAAGCAGTAGTAGCATAATTCTAGGGAGGTAGTGCTGAGGAGTTTCTAGGCCAAGATGACAGATATGGAATTTAGCTGGACATTGTCTAAAATTAAGGGTTTGTGCACTGGGTATATTTAATGGGAAAATCACTGACCAGGAATACTTGTTAAAATGTTATCTATTAAGGAGCTGTTACCACAGGCAAGGTTATGATGAGTTGATTTGTTGACAATATTTGTAAGGATCTAATAAGGTAAGTTGATGGATTTTGTTTCAAGCAATACACAGCCAGCTTATTTTTAGTAATATGAAGTTGGTTTTGTGATGACCAAATAGAGAAAGCATTAAGAAAAGATGATAAATAAGGTGTGGTGGGTAAATTGGGGGTGGGGGGGTGGGGGGTTATTGATATTCAGAGGCACTGTGGATCTTTGTGTGAGGGCCTAATGTGAGAATCACTGAGTTTGAAGCTACTGCTGTTCTGGAAACATCCCGACTTTTCCTGGAAATGGACAGAGAGCCACTTCTGATTGTTGTTCCAGCTTGGTCGTTTCTATGTACATTATAATAAACAGTGATGTTAATAGAAATAGACGGGTCTGACTTAAGTCAAGTTCTTCCACATTTACAGGCACACCTTACATACATTTAGAGCATGTCTTGGGGAAGTTTTGCCAAATAATATTAATTCTGTCATATTTGAAACAGCAACCTCACCAAAAACTGATGTCTTTTTTGAGCTAAAACATTGCTTTCTTTGGAAAGAGTAGCAGCCATAATGAGAGTCTCCATACTGATATTGCTATAACAATTTTTCACAAGTTGTGCCTTGAAAATTCATACGCACTTCTATTGTCTCATACAGTGAATAACCACATTCTCTGTCTCCAACAGGATGTACTGCATCACAAGTGTAAAATCTAAACTATGCAATATCAGCCTTACAAATAACAGACAGTGGTACATAAAAACATAATGGTAGGCCATAATTCCCTGCATAGTGTGAGTATAAAACCATGCTAGACTTTACAATTATTATACGCTTCAAACAGTTAGAGGACTGTGTAAAATATTAAGCTTCTGTTTACTACCTCTGTGATAATCTTTACTTGGTGGTTTAACATTTACCCTGCTAGACGGATCTGCAGCCCAGTGTCAATGGTTCCACACTCCACTGACCTTCACCCAGGTACAAGATCCCATTTGTAGTCATTCACCTCTACTCTCAGGGTATTCTGGCCAAAGCTGGTTTCTGCAGAATGGTACCAAAGTGTCTACCGGCTGAAATGACTCATTGGATATGTGCAGTGATAGATTTAGTAAGTATCAATATATCTCACTGTTGTTTCTACCACCCCTACATGTATAGCTTAAGTACAAAGTTCTTGGAGTACTGTAAATATATACCAGCAACACTCGCACATCACCAAAAGTATCCTCCCCAAAGTAATTCCAAGTATGATTCGTAGAGATATAAAGCATCTGTTTCCTTGATCAAGTGTAGCATCCACAGTGATATTAAGTGTATCTCCCATGAACATAGTAACACTTTGTTCTAGAAGCCTAAGATTCATTTACACAAATCATGATATCTATCATGCCTTGGGGTGCCCCTCACAGTTCAGTATCATGTATCAAATTGAATATGAATGGGTATGTACAATCTTTACACAATTACATGGGTAGATTGCTATTAGAATGAATATTTCTATGTGGTCTGCGTGATGGAATGTTGTGTAAGCATATGCATTCATATCTTTCTCAAAAGGTACTGTATTTTCTTTAATCTGGTATTTGACTTTGAATGCATGTTTGCATATCTGCATAGCTCCACTTTACATATCTTTATTTTGTAGAAACATGCATGCATGTGTGTGTTTCTGTGTGTCTATGAGTGCACATGCCGCATGTGTTTGCACATCTGATAAAATATGCAGGTATTTTTAGCCCAGTGCAATTACATCTCTGAAGCAAACAACATTAAATGTAACCCACAGTCTTCTGTTCAGTGATGTAAAATGTTTTTAAAATAAAATACAACCCACTTACACAAAGACAGTCTTTCTGAAGCCAAACCACGTAAACTGCAGCACACAACCTCAAGTCTAAAAAAGAGATGAAAATATTCGCCAATTATGCAACATAAAACCAACCCAGTATATAACTAAAAAAGAACCAGACTCCTTTGGTTACTGAATTCTGCTGTCAGCTTAGATATTAAAGCTTTACCAGGCAACTTTTTTTTTATTATTTTCATCAATTTCCAAGTTTTGAGATTTCTTTGCAATACAGAATACAGTTAAGAATGTCATGTTTGTCACTATGATCTATCTTTTCCAACAGATTAATGAAGAATATGCTTCAAGGTATTATAGTTCAGGTTTGAGTTTTATATTTTGTAGCAGCTTGCCTAGGTGATAAGTGTAAATGTATGTAAGATTTTTTTTCATGGTTTATTCGTGTGTGTGTGTGTGTGTGTGTGTGTGTGTGTGTGTGTGTGTGTGTGTGTGTGTGTGTGTGCGCGTGTGTAAGACAGTATGTATAACTGAACTATTCCATTTTTTATTTATTTACCATTCCTCTGTAACATTCCCTTTTTATACTTAGGATTAGTGTTCTTGCATCATACTTCTGTTATATTCACAGCATTTGAATGAAATCCAAATGCCACTGTTAAACTCATATAAAGCATAATGCTTTTAGAATTGAATGATTAAATTAAATTATTTATTTTGTCAATGAAGCCATAAATGCAGTTCTAAATGAAGAAACAAGATGAGTTCTTTCCAAGCAAATGTTGGACCTTGCTATTAATCAAATTCCACACTTCCAGACTTGTATTTCCCAGTAATATTGTATTTTCTGATTATAACAAATGTACAATCATCTCCTTATCACAATGTACCTATGACTTGTATTTATCTTGTAATATTGTGTTTCTCTGCTTTATAAAGCTAATACTTTTCAGTCTGTAACTGGAACTTTTCTCCCCGGGCCTCTGCAGAAAATGGGTTCTTTCTGACCTAGTTGGACCTTCCCAATAAACAAATATGTGAAAATAGTTCAGTTACCTGAAATGCATAAAACCTTATACATAATTACACACTAATCAAAAATCATCACTCATATGACTTAATGCTGAATGTGTACTATTCCTATTTATTGTTTTCCAGTGGAAGGTATTCCCTCCTATTCACTTTATCTTTAGTTCCAGTTGGTAGATGGAAGACACATGGTCAGGTAGCTCATGCAATCCCCTAAAAATATACTCGCCAATGATTTAAAGATTATTATTTACATTTTTTTTTTGTAAATGAAAATTTGTTATAGATAAATTAGAAGAAGTGGGTGAATGTGATCTGTCAGCTGCTGTGAGCTTTTGGCTGTGTATGGGAACACAATCTGCTCACCATGGCAAAAGAGTCTGAAATAACCAGATGTGACATATGTAGCTGTTATGTTAACACAAAGTACTAGCACACATTTAGACATGCACATAATTCATAATTAGTAGATACATTAAATTAAACAAAAATACTAGAAATAATTGTTGAAAATAAACTTTCAGGTTAACAGATATATGTTCTTTAAAATCAAAATAAGTAATAAATCAATGGAAAA
Source organism: Protopterus annectens (assembly GCF_019279795.1). NCBI lineage: Eukaryota > Metazoa > Chordata > Ceratodontiformes > Protopteridae > Protopterus > Protopterus annectens. The sequence continues at coordinate 1,078,268,036 of NC_056743.1, forward strand.
CGTTACCTGCTGATGAACCATAGCAATATTAACTTTTTGTTTCTTTTCCCCTTTAACATTACTGAAGGACTATAAAGCTAACTGCAAAATGTTATCTTAGCTTTCCACATGTCTTATCCATTACTGATGCTTTATGAAAGTAACACTGTAGAGATGTTAATACTTATTACAATAATTATCATATTTTGGAAGTGCATATAAGCATGTGAACATATAAAAGGTATCTTTATATTTGTATCTTTGTGTGCGTAATAACATGTGTGTATATATGTATGTGAGTGCATATATTTAATATCTATAGATATAGATATAAATATAAATATAGATATATTTGTATATGTGATGATTCTGTACATATGTATATAGTTCATTTTGTTAATGTGGTAAATGAACAGGTCCAAGGATGCTTTTCAACCATGACACAGGCCAAATCAAATACATGGCATTGATATATATATATATATATATATATATATATATATATATATATATATATATATATATATATATTTGTGTGTGTGTGTGTGTGTGTGTGTGTGTTTGTGTGTGTGCGCATGTGTGTGTATGTATTGGAAGTATTAAAGAATGTAACAAGAATGTAACATCTGCATAATAAAACAGAAAGCAGAGTTTGACCACGTTTGGTGACATCATATATGTGTGCGTGAATGTTTGTATGTGTGTGTGTATATGGAGTCTCTTCACAAGCTCAAACTTTCAAAACTTTGAACTGCAAATGGTCAAGACCATAAGATAGAAGTTTTGAAACTTTGAACATTTTGAATGGAGATCACTATACAGGGCAGAATGGGAAATTTACTGTTTTTCTCACTGTACTGCTATCTTGGAGTTACTATATTTATTTAGCAGAGGGTGTGTGGGGTGCAGGGAGCTTGCCCCCTTGAAAAAATGTAAAAAAAAAATTTGTTTTTATTTTTTTATTACAATTTCAAAGTTTCAAAAGTTTGATCTTATGGTCTTGACCATTTGCAGTTCAAAGTTTTGAAACTTCGAGCTTGTAAAGTAGATCTGTGTGTGTGTGTGTGTGTGTGTGTGTGTGTGTGTGTGTGTGTGTGTGTGTGTGTGTGTGTGTGTTTGTGCTACCATTAGCATCAACCCCATTTCCCAAATTCAAGCCTTCAAATATGAATTTAACTTGGAAAAAAACATCCATTAATTTTAGCTTTCAAACGTACATCTCATAGTCACACTGAGAGTTCATCTCTTAGGTCACAGATTACTATAGTAACATCTCTGACTTCCCGTATCATCCTGAGTGCAAAACAGAAACAGCAGCAACATAATCACAATCAATTTAATTTACCTAAAACAAAACAAACTGTTGTACAAAGTAAAAGAAAGCTGACTGCATCTTTCAAATGGCTCTGATTTTCCAGAATGTCTCTGATCTACCTTTATGTGTGTGCTGTCTCTTTCTCTCATAAAATGTTTGATTTTTCTGGTAAATGAGTAATGATTATAGTCAGTCAATGATGACAGATGTTATACGTGTAGATACAAAACCTGTTGTTTTATTACACTTTTAGTAAATTAGAGGAATATTTAAAAATTGTCCCTAATTTTGGGCCTGTGTTCATATTATTTTTGGTTTTGCCCCTAATTCTTTTGCAGAGAAGTTGAGAGCTATGTGGCTATTACTCCCAGTGCTTTACAAATCATGATATGATATGAATTACATTTTGTAACACTTGTATGATTCAGATTTAAGTACATATGTGATAAGAACTGTCCATGTGTAACAAGCATACAGGATCATCATGAATGTTTTTTGTTTCCCAATCTTTCATCATTTCTCATTTTAAATCAGATGGTTTGACATATGTCACAAAAGTAGGTATAATATAAAGAGGTATGGATTCTGGTGCCAAATTGTGATTGATTGGTCAATATAGTCTGCCAAAATCCTTGCCGCTAGTATTAACTACTAAACTTATTTAAAACAAAAAGTGAAAAGCTGCAAATCTAAAAGACAATGATATAAGCTATTTCTATAAAGCGAAGGAATGGAGTCCTGACTGTAATCCAAATGATCCAAACTTCAGCCTGACCATTCTAGAAGTAAGGGTGTTTGAGCTAGAGACTAGATTAAGCCATAGACTGGACCTGAAGATTAGCATCATGTCCTGCAGCAGAAGAGGGTGAATGTACCCACACACCCATGCCCCAGTACTAGAAGCCCTGCCTCAGTACTGTGGTCAATGGCTGCTAGGGGTTTTGGACAGACTTAAAGGAGTATAAAGTGGGCACTAAAGATGATGTTGTCCTTGTGTGTCTTTGAGTTCATTACCATACCTATTGAATTAGGAATCTGCTGATATTTTCTTTTTTTTTTGTGGGACAACATTCATTTTGTTATAGATCTTAAATTGCATATTATTTTTAAGACAGAACTAGATTAAATATATATGTTGTTAAAGCACAAAAAGGGAAGGAAGACAGCATTTAAAGGTAGGTATAAATATTATTTTTTGTCCGTATATTGCACATAAAAGCAGTGTATGCTATAACCCAGTTACTGGCTGTACTTGTGAACTTCATTGTTTTGTCACCTGCAACATAAGTTCGTAGGTGAATGTTAGTGTAACTACCCTGAAGAGCCATTTTAATTCTAGCCAATTACCAGAGGTCAGAACCAAAACCTGTACCCTGTGTCTGTGAGATGAACACCTTAACCATTATGCTAAACCTATCCCCAAATTTAATAAGCAGCAGGTTTCACTGAGATTTGAACTCAGATCACTGGATCCAGAGTCCAGAGTGCTAAGCATTACACTACAGGTCTACATGGTGTTACGTGTGTGCGTGTGTGTGTGTATAAATGTTGGTGCAGAGCTTACTATATGGTGAAAACAAGAGAGGAGATTCAAAGAAAGCATCAGAGAGTACGTATATGAAATAAAAGAAATGATAGCATATTGCCTTCATGCCTTCTATACATAAGGCAATACAAGGAAATCATCACTGTTTTATGTTTATGGGAGTTTATATTATTAATGAAAATGCCAGGATGATGGCTTTCATAATGAGCTTCTATATTGTAACACAAAGAAGCAAACTATTCTTAATACATGTAAATCCCCTGGTTTGAATGAGATGGTCTTGACTATACCCTAAGTGAAACATAAACATCTGTACCAGTTGAGTTAAAGTATCATTTTTTTACCTTGACAAAGCATATATTTATATAAGGTGTGCAAAATGTGTGCTGGCTGTATCTGTAAGTAATATCTTGATTTAATTCATCCTTATGTAATACCATTTTGGTTTTGGAGATTTAAGGGCATTCTCTTCCAATCTAGTTAAATTCACAAACTTTTTTCCAGTGTAGCTACTGTAAGTATGTTAGATCTAATGATGTGTTCTGCCACCAAGAAACAGGGAATGAATATAAGTTTAGGGTTAAAGCAGACGGTGGCACTGGGAATATAGTGTACTTAGCACAGTGTGACTGCTGTTTACATTTTTATGTTGGGATGACGAATCACACACTTAGGGAGAGGGTCAGGGAGCATCTATATAGGATAAGAACTCAAATTTCCACTAGTGTACTTTCTAGATATGTTGTGGAAAGTGTTGTTTGCCATGATTTTAAGTTCATGGTTATAGAACAAGTGGAAGTGAGTGATAGGATGGGTGATTTAAAGAACAGGACAGAGAGAAGTGAGTTACATTGGATCGTTAAGTTTAGAGCAGATAAGGGATATGGGTTGAATGGGATGGTCTCCATTAAACCCATCTTTGATGTTAGGGGGCCCCCTAAGTGATGGATCTGGTGCTTGCCATCTTGTTTGTCTGCTCCTATTGACCGATGATTATGTCTAAAGCACGTATTATGAATTCTATATACTTAGTGTTCATAGAGTTTCCTTTAGTACTGAGCTTATAATATTGTTCTTGCCCACATATGTTAATATTGGGAGCACTGTGTATTTTATTAAGTTGGTGCCTATAGGGACTCTTCTTAAGTGTGGTATTGGTACATAAGGACTATGTCTTTTAGTTTCACTTGCACAATGTGGGGGGGGGGGGTGTGTGCTTTTTAGACTTATGTGAATTACTGTGATTATATGTTGATCATATATGTGCATGTATATTTCTTATGTAGTTGAAGAACTCTTTGCTATCATTTGGCATTTGTAATCTGTTTAAATATTGTAGTCATTTCGGTACAAAAAGGACTATGATTTAAAATTAACGTGAGTTTATGTTGATCATATATATGCATGTATATTTGTTGTGTAGTTGAAGAACTCTGTGCTATCATTTGGCATTTGCAGTCTTTTTAAATACTGTAGTCTTTTTGATATGAAAAGGACTACGACTTAGAATTAATATGAGTTTATGCCCTAAATAAGTGTTTACATTAAACACTTTCATTTTAATTCCTGTTTTATGTTGGGGTCTGTGTATCTTTAAGAAGGGTGGATGTAGGATGATGCAGTTACATAACGTACGTTATCTTGAGTTGTGTGCTGGTTGTATTACTCGCAATTAAATGGGCACCTGTTTTAGGTTTTTCAATAACGATGGGGATTTTTGTAAGTATAAATTTGTTTAGTAAAAGCAATGTATTTCATAGTCTGATGAAGCCACCAGAGAGATGGTGTAAGCACTTACCGTATTTTAATAAACGCTTCCTGTGTTTTTATGGTTATTGGAGTCTGGCTTCGTTTTACTGCTTGTGTGCTGGTTATTATTTAATTATCACATGTAGACCTTATATGAAATCTGGCCAATATATGTATAATTAATGATGTTGCTATATTTCAGCAGAAAATCCTATGTCACATTTACACATTTTTTTTTTTATTTATAAAAGGTTCTGTTTGAGGATGCCTCTGCTACATGGAAAACAAAGTGCCGTCAGACGAAGATGGACAGAACATGCATACAAACCTGCACAGAAGTCTGGTTGAATGTTGGACTGAATCACTGTTCTTGAAATATATGACTAATGCAGTGTTTGGTAGTTCCTGTTTCAGAAATGAAAATGGTATGGCAAACTGGCAAATGTCACAGCGTACTGCAGTAAAAGTAAGCAGTGAACAGAAGGACTGCTTCCAAGCCATGAACTCATGTGACCAAGTAGTCAAATTGTCACAGAATCATATTTTGCCGGTTTTGACTTTGAATTCATTTGGCTGACACACACACACACACACACACACACATATATATATATATATATATATATATATATATATATATATATATATATATATGTATATAGGTTTACTTTCAAAATGTTGAATAAGCCATGGTGGTACAGTGGTAGCATTGTTGCCTCACAGCAAGGGGTTCTCCCATTCAATTCTCGGCTTGAGCGCCTTCTCTGTGGAGTCTGCATGTCCTCCCAATGGTCAAGTAGCTTTCGAAATACATGCGTAGAATGGGTGTGCCTTAGTTGAAGGTTGAGTGTCGAGCTGGCACCTCGGCACCCTTAAAAAAATCTACTGCCAATCATTAGCGGACTGGAGTTCTGCTGTGGCGACCCCTAACTGGGAAAAGCCGAAAGAAGAACAACAAACTTCAAAATGTTGAATGCTAAATGGCTGAAAATTAATTGGTTGAATGCACTATATTGAATGATCAAAATGTTCAAATAAAATTAGTCTAAACTCACAATGCTGAAATTATCGAATTTGCCCATTTCTGCACTGTAGTGCGATATCGGAGTTGGTATATTTAAGTAGGGGGTGAGGGGGCAGGGGGCATAGCCCCCCTTCAAAATAGTAGACGTGATCTCATTGCTTTTTCAATTAAATGATTTTAGACATTTTGATCATTCAATGTTTTGGGTTTAGATGATATGTTTCAACCAAATGAACATTAGACATTATGGCATTCGACATTTTGAAGGTAAACCTATATATATATATATATATATATATATATATATATATATATATATATTTTTTTTTTTTAAGTCAAGAATCTTGAAGAAATAATATTTGTGTTATAGAACAACTTTTAACATTTGTACTGCTGTGTTTACTCATAAAGCAGAAATCAAAGTCCCAAAGAGAATCTTTGAAATAGATGCTTGTAAAAACAAGGTATTATAACAAGAAAAAGCAAAACAAAGCAGAACAATCAAAATAGTATTTTATGAGATTTTGCAAGTGTGGTTCTATCAAGATTATAAGTAGCTGCTAGGTGTATGTCTTTTGTGAATGTATCTGTGTATCATGTTTTATAAGAATATATCTCAAATACTTCAGCCAGGCCTTCCCTTCTCATTCTACATACTCAAGTGAAACTCCAGATCAGCTGCAACCAGAAGGCATTTCAAACATTTAACCAGATCAAGCATTACAAAGAGGCTACCTACAGACTTAAGCTAACCTGCATATATCTGTCAAAATTCCTGTAGTCTGAGGACTACGATAGAGCTAGTCCTATTGATTCTACTAAGGAACTTTGCAGGGTCAGAAAATGGTGAATAGCATGCAGTATACAGTATTATTTCTCACTGTGTTGAGAGGCAAAACCAAATAAGAAATCCAACAGATAAAAAACTGCTGCATTGGTTAAAAAATTCCTTATTAAAAAATGGTATATAACAGAGGTTTGCTAAGAGGGCTGTAATCCATATGCAGTACTGGACAGGCCCCATTTCTGAGTAAACAAATAAAAAGCTACATATGCAGGTACAAAGAAATAAATTAGTAAGAACATATCTCACCCAGCTGTAGAACAGCAAGAGCATATAAAACAGTAACAATATAGTTTCATATCTCTCAACTGTCCAGATATTTGAAGAATGTACAGATTTTTTCATCATATTTTTGGTCTGTTCCTCATGAAATTTGTTATTTTCAAGTAAATCATTTTGGATTTAGTTAATTAAATAATAACAGACAATTGAGACTCAAACTTCATACATTTCAGAAAATGTATGTGAAGGCAAAACCTGTTATCTTATTAAATTTCTAAGTTTATAAGAGCAATATTTAATAACTGTCCATATTTTTGTGCCTTTGCCCCCCATTATTTTTGGCTTAGTCCAGATTTCCTGTGCTAAGAGGTTAAAAGTTATGTATAATTTCCATATTATTCAATTAAAGTTACACAGTTGCAAGAGCAGAGAATTTGCAAACATGAGAATGGGTAACACCTTAGAATTGTCAGGTTCCAAAAAAAAATAAAAAGTAAAGCTAGAAGGGTACATGATTGGTTGTTGGTTGGGTCAGAGAGGAAAAGCCACTAACCGTTCCAAGCAGAGTTGTGAAGGAACAGTTCCAATATCTGCTTAAAAGACAGTAACAGTCTACAAGAGCTGCAACTGAAAAAGAAAGGCAGTGAGGCCTGCAGATAAGATGTAAATTCTAGAATGAACTTAATACAAAGCAGTTGATCGGAAGGAGAGGTCAAATCATGGAATACAAGAGGAGTGACTAGACTGTAAAAAGAAGTTATGTCTTACCATAATGTTCCATCTGTGTTGTCGATCTTCACTAATCCTTGACAGTGGGCTCGGTTCTGAGCCTAGGAACCAACTCGGCCATTTTATTTCAGCTTGTGCCTTCCAAACTCTCGAGCCAGGCACTACCCATAGTGCTCCTCTTGAAAATTACCTCAGATCGAGTTTGTCCAACATAGAAGACAGACAGGCAGAATTTATAGTTAAATAATAGATATAATAGTCAGAGACCAGATATGTGCCCTTTATATGAAGCTAGCTATTTAAAATCTGGTCCACTAAGAGACTCAGGTTGGGGGAAGGAGGGTGGGGATGTCAAGAATTAGTGAAGATCGACAACACAGATGGAACGTTATGGTAAGACATAACTTCTTTATCTGATGTTGTCAATCTTCACTGAATCCTTGACAGTGGAACAGAGTCCCCAGGTACTTTAGTCTTGGAAGGTCTCATGGAAGAATATTTCTAAGCACCATCGACCTGAATAATGCCCATCACCTCAAGACCTGATCCAATTTGTAATGAGTGATAAAGGTATGAGGAGAAGACCAAGTGGCTGCTGCGCAGATATCATCGAAAGATACTCTAGCATGAAAAACTGCGGAGGTTGCCATTGCTCTCGTTGAATGGGCTTTAACTGGATGCGACAGTTGAAGTCCTCTAGAATGAGAGATGAAAGTTATGCAGTCTCTAAGCCATTTGGCCATGGTAACCATTGAAACAGGATTACCTAATGAAAGAGAGGAGGATGCCACAAATAATTGGTCAGATTTTCTAAAATCTTTTGTTCTGTGAAGATAGATAGGTAACTGTTTATGAGCATCTAGTAAGTGAAGGGCATACTCCCTTTTATTAGAAAAATTAGGGAAGAATGCTGACAGTTGTAGAGTTTGGTTAATGTTGGTTTCCAAAATAACATTTGATAAAAAGATTGGATTTGTCCTATGGGCAGCCCTATCATTGTGAAATATTAAATAGGGTGGTTTGCAGGATAAGGCCTGCAGCTCAGATACTCTTCTGGCAGATGTAATAGCCAACAAAAATAAAATTTTCCAAGACAAATATCTTAAGTCACAAGTCACTTATGGTTTGAAAGGATTCATAGTAAGGCCCTGAATAACTAAAGTTAGATCCCAAGGAGGAATGGATTCCTTAACTGGAGGCCTTAACATCAGGATACCCTTTAAAAATGCTTTACAAAGTTTGTGTGACATTAGAGATGCACCATTAAAACCCATATGAAAGTTGGAAATTGCGGCTAGATGAACTTTAATTGTTGAAGCAGAGGAAGCAGATTGGTAAAGGGTAGCCAGAAAATCTAATACCTTATGAATAGGAGTGGTATAAGGGTCTAGTCCACCGTCAAGGGTAATTTTTTTTCCCATTTACATTGATACAGCTTCCTAGTAGAAGGTTTGTGATGAACGGCAATAATTTGCTGGACAGGAGAAGAAAGGGAAGGATGCTTGGCAATCATGGGAATTCTCTTCTGGATGGGACAGCAGATCTGGAGCTGGGTCTAGAATCCATGGTTTCCGAAGAAGATGAGGCCAAAGGAAGGGAAATCAAACTTGTCGAGGCCAGAAGGGGGCAATGAGGATTACTGAGTTCTCTGACCTGTTGGCTTTCTTTAGAAACTGGGATATCAAGGGAGTTGGGGGAATGGATAGAGGAGACTGGGGGGCCAATTTTGGAGAAGAGCAGCTCTGGATGACTCCCCGGGAGGGGGATTAGGGCAAAGTAACTGCTTCACTTGTTGTTTATGGGGGACACAAAAAGGTCGCAGCAAGGTTGGCCCTAGTGATGAAAAATTTTATTCACCACCACAGGATTTAGAGACCACTTGTAAGGCATGAGAATGGTTCTGCTCAGTTTGTCTGCTATCACATTGGTGCTCCCCAGAATGTGCATTGCTGTGAAAAAGCAGTTGGAAGAAATCGCCCATTGCCAAACTCTGAGGGTTTCTCGACACAATGGGTAAGATTTGGTTCCCCCTTGTTTGTTGATGTACCAGACTACTGACATGTTGTCCCACTGAATAGCTATTGTCCCTAGAGGAAGGACATCTTGGAATGTTTGCAATGCTAACAACACTGCCCTCATCTCCAGAACATTGATGTGCAAGTTGGCCTCTGATTAAGACCATGTGCCTTGGGCTTTTTTCCCAGATAATGCCCCCCACACCTCATCTGGGAAGCGTCCGAGCTCACTATGGCTTGGGGATGGGGAAGAATGAATTGCCGACCCAACAGAATCTGATGTGAGTGGAGCCACCACATGAGATCCTGTTTGCAGCAATTGGTAATCAAAATTAGGTGAGACATTGGTAGGTGCATCAGAGACCATTGGGAAGCAAGTAGCCATTGCAAAATGCACATGTAATACCTTGCTAGGGAAACAAGAATGACTGATGTGGCCATGGAGCTGAATGTTTGTAGGACTAGTCTTCCCAGAAGCCTTTTATTTCATAAAATTTGCTTGACTTGTGATCTGATTCATTGAAGTCTTTCTGGAGGGAGTGAGACAATTCCTGAAACAGTGTTTAAACCATCCCCAATAAACTCTAATTGCTGAGTGGGTGGCAACCATTATTTCTCAAAACTTATGGTTAAGCCTAGAGACATACAGAGGTGTAGAATGTAGTCTCTTGCCCATTCTAACTGATGCCTGGTGGTAGCAGTAAGGAGCCAGTCATCAACATTAGGAAATACTAGAAATCCAAGCAGTCGGAGATGAGCTGCCACTGCTGCCATGCATTTGGTGAGCACCCTGGGGTCTGTGGTGAGGCCACACTCTGAGTTGGAAATAACTGGCTCCCAGCCAGAAGCGCAGATACCTCCTGGAGCTTTTGTCCATTTTTACATGGTAATAGGCAACCTGAATGTCTACAGAGCACATCCAATGACCTATTTCCAAGAATGGAAGTATTGACCGTATCATGACCATCTGGACTTTGGTTTACTGAACTGCTTTGGTGAATTGGCTGAGATGCAAGATGGGTCTCCAGCCCCTGTTTTTTTGGGCACTAAAAAGAACCTTGAGTAAAAAACAGATCCTGTTTGGTCTTTTGGGACTTTTTAGATGACTCTTTTGTCTAGCAGTCTTTGAATTTCTAAAGCTGCTGCTTCCCTGTGACTGGGTGGTATGTCCAGGAGTTTCTTCTGAGTGGATGGTAGAACTAATAATGGTGTTTTGTAACGTCTAGATATTATTCCCTGCACCCATCTGTCCATAGCAAATGTTTGCCAGGCAGATTGGTGCAGAGAGAGTCATCCCCCGACTGCCTCCAGAGGAGGGTAATTGGGTACCCATTCAGGGGTACTGGTAGGAAGTACCAGAGAAAGATTCTCTGGACCCCTGGTTTTGTGATCTATTTCTGCCTCTGAGGTGGTGTCTTCCGTTACTTCCCCCTCTGCCCTGGAGAAAGTCTTTGCTGCGTGAATCCTGGAAAGGCCCTTTGGATTTTTTAAACCATAGTCTCCCTTGGTTACTGGAGTTGGGCCTCTGAGGAGTGGAGAAATGTACACCTATGGCAGAAAGGGTCTTACCATCCTTTTCACATCTGGCTAAAGTGTCTTTAAACTTGGGATCAAAAAGGGTGGATCTGTCAAACTGAGCATTAATGAGTGTCAATTTGAATGGCTCTGCAAAGTTGCACAGTTGCATCCAGGAATGCCTTCTAATGGCTAAGCCTGAACCTGCTGCTCTGGAATTCCCTTTAGCTGCATGAGCAATCACCCTCATGGACACATAAGAAATTGCATCAAGGGTTACTAGCTGAGAGGCAACTTTACCCCGTACCCCTTCAGGCACTGCTCCTTTGAGGGTATCCAAGAGCTCCTTGATCAGATTCCTTTGTAGTCTAGTGAAGTGTGCTATATAATTCAAGGACTTAAGAGCAAAGGTTGTTGAAGCATAAGTGTGCTTCCAAAATCTATCCAAAGTCTTGACTCCTTGTTAGGAGAATGGATAGTCAAACTTTCCACAGCAAATTCCCTTTTTGTGGCCACCACTATCACCATGGCATCGATGGGTATTCCTTTGGACCAGTGAGGCTCATCCTTCAGGGCTGATAAGATATGATCAGGCTTTTTGGGAATAGGCTCAATGGCATTGGGCATCTTCCACACCCACCTAATGATCAATTTAATGAGATTGTCAGCAGGTAGAGAGATCCAAGAAGTAGAGGGCTAGGCACAAAAAGCCTCCAGGTATACTGACTCCTCCACGGAAGGTTGGATGGAGGACCAGTCATACCTCTGTTTCAGGATTTCTAGGATGTCCCTGGAGGAAACATCATCACGGGGTGACCTAGGGGAATCCTCCCCTTCACTTCATCATTATAAGTATCTTCAGTGAAAGACTCTTTCAGGGAGTCTGAGTGGTTCCTCTTGCACTTCCTCTTCACAGGAGCTTCCTCTGGGGGATGATCCGGGGAAGTGTTTGAAGAGGAAACCATCAAAGTGGATGCAATCTGGGACTTTTGTGCCTTCTGTCCCAGGGATGAGGCAGGTAGCAGCTCAGGTCGAGGGGATGTAGACAGTTGTCCCAAAAAGGATGGCAAGGACTGTGAGTCCTCAATGCATAAGGCCTTCTCCATGACTTGGAAGGCCAACCCCCTCCCCATAGAGGGATGGGAGCCCGGAATCAAAATAGAATTCTTCGGAACCGGGGTCACTCCCCACACCAAGGAGGTGGCCCCCAAAGTAGAAGCCTAGGTCGACACTACAAGGGTTGAAGCACTGAGGAACAAGTATGGCTCTGAAACTTAGGAAACTGATCTATGCACCATGGACCCAACCAGAGAGCCCTGACCCTGGGAGCCCTCTGGTGCTGAAAACTCAGAGGAGCTCAAGGCAGCTCTTGGAACTGGAGAAGAGAATGCTACCAGAACTGAGATAGTCAGTGCTGGGAGTGTCAGAACTGAGGGGCCCAAAGACTCAACAGGAGTTAGAGGAGGAGGAATTGAAGGTATTATAGACTGGCTAATTCCAATGCCAGTGTGGCTAGGAACAAAGGATAATCCTGTCACCATTAGAAGCTGATCCACCAGTCTCAAAATTTTGGCTTCTGAGAGACTCTTAGTAGATCGGATAGAGGCAGTTGAAGGAGACTTAGGAGGTCTTGCTTCAAGAAAGGGACTTGGTGGCCTGTTTTTAAAAGGATCAAAGGTTGGAGAACATCTTGTCCTAGGGAGGAAATGCAGCTGAGACTGTTTCAGCACAGAGGGTACTGAGGGTATTGAAGAAGTCGCTGTCAGCTCCAACACAGTTTTAAGTGTGGAGCCAAATAGACCTTACAGTGCTGAAGAGCTCTTCGGTACCGAAGTCAGCTTAGAAACCTTTTTGGATGGTTCAGATGAACTAGGAAGCAAAGAATGTCTATTCTTGGTAGAAGAAGAAGAGGAGGATGAGGATGTGATAGCTTCAGTCCTAGACCCAGAAATGGCCTCTTCAAAATCAGATATGAGAATCCCTTCAGGATAAGTTTATTCTTCCTCACAGTAAGGGTACGGGTAGAGAACCCATGACAAATTGAACAATCTTCCTGAAGATGAAGTTTCCCTAGGCAGTATACACATAAAGTATGTCCATCTGAGTTGGGCATCTTACCCTGGCACTTCTGGCACCTTTTGAAACCAGTGGTGCCTTTTGAAGTTTTAACAGGGGAGAGCTGCTTTTCAGCCATAACAAAAGAAAGAGGGCTAAAATACGCATTCACATAGATAAGGAAAAGCTATAGAGATAAAGAGGATGTTTTAAAACAATTAAAAAGGAATAAGAGTATCCAAAGAGGTAAGAAAAGTGTATAAATTTACCAGCAGTGGTACTAAAAAAGACTACCAAAGGTAGCAAGACGAAGATAAAAGAAACAGTCAAGCTAAGCTGTGAGAGGAGCTGGTAGACAGCGAGAAGGTTTAGGAAGAAAATTAAGCAAAAAATATGTAGATATAAGAGTATTAAAAGAAATTACTCAAAATCAGCCTAGGCTTGAGAGAAGGAAAAACAAATCTGACCTACGAAGTGGCAAACGAGAGCTGAGGTAATTTTCAAGAGGAGCACTATGGGTAGTGCCTGGCTCGAGAGTTTGGAAGGCATGAGCCAAAATAAAATGACTGAGTCAGTTCCGAGGCTTGGAACTCAGCCCACTGTCAAGAATTCAGTGAAGATTGACAACATCAGATCATATTTTAACAGGCTTATGAGGCTGTCACAGCAGATGTAAATAACTCTCAAACAAAGCAGATGTTTGAGAATTGAGAATTGCTGTATGAGATTAAATGTGAATTATTTAAGCAATAACTGAGTAGGTGTGGGTATAAGAGGATTTGCCCATGGTTTCAATGGTTTGATCACAAGGTGAAGCATGAGTGATTAAACAAAGCCACTCATGGGTAAATCCTCATAACCTCACACTCACGAGTTGGTTATTGCTATTATACAATAAAATTATTTGACAAAGAAATTGCTTACCTTTCTTAAGTAATGTCTTTGTATAATGGCACTGTTGTGTTCATCCACATTGTTTTCTGTTCTTCCATCTTTGTTGATGTATTGCCGATGTGTATGGGACTTACATTCCCAAACTGTGCAGTATATCAGTGCTTTTCAATAGAAACAATGCAGAAAAAAGAATCTCCATTTCTTTTCTTTCTTTTCTTTTTTTTGTTTTGTTTTTTTTTTTAACATAAAATCTGGACAGCTCCGAGGTACAGGAGTCTGCTAAGGCAGCTGAGAAATGCAAAGAAAATCAGGTACTCTTCTCTTTCTTTAGTTTCCCAGAATGTACCCGATCTTCCTTGTAGTTGGTCTGCCATCTTTACATACATCTCAGCCTGTTAGTTCAAGAAATATGTAAAAAACCTTAAATAATGGGGGCAAGGCACCAAAATAGGGACAGATTGTAAGTGTTGTTTTAAACTAAGAAAGCTGCTAGAATAACAGGATTTTTGTTAGCTTGCATTGTCTGAAGAATATGAGGTCAGAAACTCAAACATGTCATTATTTAGTAACTTCATTCCTCAGCAATATGTCAGAATACCACAAATTTTATGAGGAACAGACCAAAAATATAAGGCAAAATTCTGGACAGTCTGTGAAAAACTGTACACTTGAGAGGTATGCCTCCGTAGCAAATATCAATAGAAAAAAGTCTGACCACTCACTGGTACTTTAGTGGCTAGACTTTTTCTAGTAATATATGCTCATTTTTGAATGACAATGACCCATCATTGTATAATTTAGAATATTCATATATTACCAGTGAATGAGGCAAAGAGGGTGCTTCTACAGGCAAAATGGCAAATTACTGCTAAGGGCATGTGTGGATATCAAGAATCTTAACTAATAAGAGGAGAACTGGAAGTGTATTCAGTAAAAAAGAAAGGTGACAACTGAGACTAATAATGGGCCAGATTCTAAAAGACTTCATCTTGGTGTAAGTGACTCCAGTGTAAAGCCTATTTATAAAACAGATATACTCTGGAGTAAGTTGCTTACTCTGAGAGCAATTATTTTAGATTCTGGCTCAATGTGCTACTTGGCAAGTAATATTTTTAAAGGACAACATAACTTTCTGTTGATTAACTTAGTTACAATCTGTTTGTAACAGATGCTTGGAAAGTGAGTCTTTGTTTCATAGTGAAATGCTTTGTGCCTAAACAGTGCCAAAAGGTTTGTAGCCTTTTGCATGATGTGACAAACAGCTAATCAGATATGAATTAGGGTTAGTATAATAATATACCACTGAAAGAACTGTACAAGAAAATAGAGATGGTACATTAGGGGCAACAGCAGCATTAGGCAGGGCCAGTGGATGAATAGCACCACTGAAGGGCATGTGAACAACATGAGTGATGTAATCTCAAGAGCAGGGTAGTATGACAGAATTTATGCGTGCTTATACGTGCACTGAAACATGTCATAACCACCAGTCATAGTCATCCGGATTGTCCAGTGAGGGTCGACACAGCTGGGGAGGAATGTGGGATTTAGAAAACAAAGAAAGAGGAGAGTAGCAACTAGAGGAAAACACAAGGATTACCATAACGATACGGCATTTTGGGAAAAGAATGAGCATTTTTTCTGGGGTACATAGCCCCATTTTCAATATATAAAGAGGAATGGTGGGTGGGGAAGGCAACAATGAATGATTGTAAAAAGGACAGAGGGAGAAAAGAGAAGAGAAGAGAACAGGAGAAACGGTAGGAGGTACAGACTGACATAAAATACAGATACAGAGATACAGGGACAGTATACAAACAAAAGGTGGAGACAGTAGATGGACATATATGGACATAAGGTGGCAGCTGGTGGTGGGAAAATTTGGTCAACAAGCAAACAAGGTACTGTATGGGGAATGACATGTTAGGCAGGATGATGCTAGAACAGGGACCAAAGACATGCCAGGCAGCCTAGAGAATATCAACCAGTCATCAGTTACATCCTTTGCTGATGTTATGAGAAGGCTTAGCCTCAGGTGATCCGATACTGACATATACTAGTCATGCAACTCAACATGCAGCAAGAGGAGATACTTCATGGTGCTGAGGGGGTGCACACCATTATTTACAACGGATGTTCAGAAATCATGGGAGTCCCCTCTAGTCCACTGTCATAGCAGTAACCACTGCTCTCTCCTGAAATGTCACCACTAAGGCCACCAGTGATCTCTCCAAGTCACATTCAGCAGGGTAACATCCATGTTCCTTCTGAGAAACAGACATGGTGACCATTAGTCACCTATCACCAGAGGCAGCAGTCAGTGCAGGTCAAGGCAACTGCCAGCACTCCATGACCTCTACCATAACTTGTCATAGGTTCATAGGTTGATAGGATGTTACTAGGCTATTGACTTGAGGATCTTTACAAGCCTAGCCATTAAATCACAATATAATACTAGATGACAGATATTGTCTATGCCTAAGATTTTTTTAGCAAGGACTGCCCATGTCCAGGAGAGAAGCAGGGGCAATCCCCAGCAGAAATTTATGATTTACAAGCAGGTTGCACTTAAACAGGGTCATGGAGGTGCTCTGCTTGACATGGATTGGAAGCCTAGACATGCAGGAGGATGGGGAATAAGAGAGCACATAAGTGCATATAAGTGTAGTTAGAGATTGGAGTGGCATGCATGGCATGTGCACTTTGCCATCAAGATAGCGGCCACAACCTGCTGTCACCTCCTGCTGTGTGACTGTTGTTTCTCAGCTCATATCCTTTCCTCTCGTGACTGAAACAGGTCAGTGCTCATCAGAACAAGTTATGATAGTGGTATCACTCATCATCCTGGCAAGCTAGTGCCAGGCATTCACCTTCTGCAAATGCTCACCACAATACTAGCAGACACTCCTGGAATTTCCTGTACTGAATGATCTAGAATCCCCTAGTCTCCCTGGTGCATCATGCTGAAGCTATTAATTCCACAGTGCCTGAAGTTGCCACAAGCACTCTGTCTCTCAGGCTCATCCAAGGAGCCTCATGATCATAGATTCATTTGGACAGCACACGATCTGTAATATAGTGCTACAATGGAACTCTATCAAAACTTCATAGCCCAGGACTGTAGCATTACAGGTCAACACAGGCAGTGTGCATGACTATATTGGTCACATTCTTCCTTACAGCTGCAGGCAATAGCATGCCGTTGTCATGTCTGGCCTCGGTTGTGAGGCATATCATGAGCTTTGGAAGAAAAGGACAAAAAGGACATGATGACCCCCTGTTTTATGGGCTAAGGGGTGTGTAGCAGGGTGTGCAGAGCAATACACAGAATGAAGGGAGGGGTGTAGTGAGACCATGCCAATTGCTGCATTGTGTACTGGGGGGGATGTGCAGAGCAGTACAAGGGCTATGACCCGGATGTAAAATGGGAGAAAGAGGAGCAGTGGCCATACGTGGGTGAGGTCCACAGGTTCAAGCTGGAGTAGAAATATTTCCGATAAAACAAGCAATTGCTAAACAAACTGTGTAACGAATAATACAAAAACATCATCAGGAATTGGTACAATGTGAAGGTATAATGGTTACCTAGTATCAAACCAGTAAATACATAGTATGGACTGAAATATGGGCAGTAGAGGTTCTTGAATCATACAGTATCCAACCAATGTAAACCTCAGCAGTCTGGAAAGTTCTTCAAATAAACAAGTTGCCAATGATCACTTTGGCCATAAAGTCCTTTTGCATACAATAAAAACATGACTTGGTCAACCAGACCCAAAAAAGTACTTCAGTCAGAAAATCACCTGTAATAAAGTTTAGATAGCACATAGCTGAATATCCTGGGATAATAGGCTGCTGGTCACAATATTATTCCACCTGGTTTCAACAAATGCAGAAACTTTGTCTTATAGTACCAAGTGTACAGTTGCACACACGTCCACAGGCTCAGTCTAATTAGCAGAACTGCCAGACACTATGTTATGATGAACGGCAGGAGACAATGGCTCCATCTACTCTTTTTTTTCTTCAGCCTTTCTCTTCCTTTTAAAAATTAACCTCTAACAGCCAACTGCCAGCACCACTCCAGAACAGATGCATGTTACTGTATTCCAAACTTAAGTAGTCTAAGAACAGTTTCAACAAATGTTCACAAAATGAAAACAAATTATGTAGCAGCACCCCATTACAGGATAATGCATACATTGCAACATATGTAAGGTATGTATCAGCAAACACAACACTTCCCACAGCTTGCATATCTGTAATGACTGGGAAACACACAGTCATAGGCCAACATCTGGCTTATGTTACTTGCATAGTGTTCAAGGAAACACACATCAGTGTTTTAGTGAAAGGTCCACATTACATCATTTTCACATTACCTAAAACCGTAGTAAAACCTAACTCTGCTTGCAGTACCCCACAATAGTATGCACTATTATTATCATTTACATATTTTGCATGCCCTCATACATTAATATCCTCTTATCTCTCTTTAGTCTTGCACAATTCATAGCCCTTCAGCTTTCCCCTAGTGGACAGCAGCTCTACAATTTGCTATTCTGCAATATTCCTTAACACAATGAGCTTAGCAATGGCTGTGGCTACTTTTATATGGCAATTTAAAGGTGCTTTGCATGTTCAGTACGCTAATGGGCCTATTTTGCCTGCATGTTAGCAAATAACATTTTTACCTCATTGTTCAATTCACCTACACCATGCTATGAGGTTCAGTCATCTTTGTGCACTTGCATACCTGCCTACAAAGTGCAACAAGCAGGCATGGGACAGTCAATGAACCCATTGGGTCCTTGGGGAAAAGTACTGTACTATTACTGCCTGCGAATTAGGTGAGGTGTGGAAGTAGTGACATATGTCTGCACTGATGCTTGTACACTCCTTCCATGGTATAGGTCACACCTTAACACCATCATGCCATGTCATGCCACGTGTTTTCACTACTTGCAATGTTGGCACCATGACTGATGATGCTACCATATTTCTCTGGATTGTGACTTACTGAATGGCCATGGCTACTGAAGGCACTAAATATGACAAGTCTCCCAGGAGCAGTAAAAAAATAAAGTAAGACCTTTCTGTACATGGACCTCCAGGAGTATCTGCTTGAGGATTCTAATGAGGTTCCTCCATATATAGAGTGGATAGTTGGCACAGTCTTGACAGGGTTGTGAGTGTGATGCTACTTGTATCAGCTGATCTGGTAAGAAGTTCTGGCAGCACTACAGTGATCTGAGAAAGTAGCAGCCTAACCTTCTGAGCCAATGGAAAGAAGAAATCAGCAAATGTGCTCCTGAGATGAATTATAGGTATATTGGACTGATTTCTTTTATTTTATTTGTTTATTTATTTATCTGTGATAATGCAACTGTATCAGCAAGACCAGCATAGGAGTACCCAATACTACAGCATATACAGTTAACTACATTGCTGACCCACTGCATCAGCATTTACAAAATTGACCACAAATGGTGGAAATGTATAAAACTGAAAAAGAAAAAGGAAAAACAACTATTTCATGCAGGGTGGCTAGCCTTCTGCACCTCTCCCCCAACCCTCTGCTACTTATAAACATAACTTCTACCAGCTCCAGGATTACATAGGTTCATAGGTACATAGGTGTGTACTAGGCTAATGGCCCTGGAGCCTTTACAAGCCTAGCCCCAAAAAATTGCCCAGATGTTAATTCACAGTGTCCCTATCCAATAGGGCAACTGGAATGATCCCTGGAGTGAACTTTCTGTTACCCATCCACTCGTCAAGATTCCTCTTGAATAGGGCCAGTGAGGTGCTCTGCTTGACATGAATAGGAAGCTTATTCCAGATTATGGGCAGTCTTTTGGGAGATGAACCTGTCCCTCCAGCATGTTCTGTTAATTGTGGTAATGAGGTTGTGATCACTGGAGCATGTGGCATGGGGGGATTGGGATTTCTTAGGTATAGCATTCCAAGTAGGGTTGGGTCAGACATGGATTTGTAAGTCAAGCAGAGATCACCTCTAAGTAGACAATAAGAGACTGAGAACAGCTGAAGTTTCTTGAGTCTGTCCATGTAAGACATGTGTTTAAGGCCTAGGATCCTTTTTGTGAGGTACTTTTGTGGCCTTTCCAGCTATTGTAGGTGTCTGCTCAGGTACATGCCAAATGGGGCGTTATATTCGATGACTGGTCTAATGAGGGATGAGTCGAGAGGGATGATGACCTCTTTCTTCCTGGATGCGAAAACTTTGGTTATACGATGTGCCATGTAGAAGGACTTTCTGACCACAGTGGTATTGTGGTGGTCAAAGGTGAGGTAGCTGTCAACCTGGGTGCCCAGATGTCTTATGTCCCTTCAATGTTCAGTGGGCTCCAATCAATGTGGTAATTCGTGGGAACTGATTTTTTTTCCAAAGGGGATGATAATGCATTTTTTGGCGTTAAGCTTCAGGCCATGGTTCTGACACCAATCATTGGTCTCAGAGAGGCCCTTTTGTAGGATGTCTGCATCACTTGGGGAGTTGATAATGACTTCTAGCTTGCAGTCATCAGTGAACTTGGTCAGCCAAAGTCCTTCTGTGTTGGCCTGGACTTCTGAAAAGTAGATGCCAAACAAGATAGGGCCCAGGACCGAGCCCTGTGGGACTCCACTCGTGACTGGTTAAAAGTCTGACTTGGAATTCGCAACTTTCACTCTGTGGGTCCTATCTGTGAGCCAATTTGCAACCCACCTAGTGATGTAAGGATTGATGCCTAGTTTGGTGAGTTTATCAATTATACCAAAGTGGGGAATAGTATCAAAGGCCTTAGCCAGGTCGGCATAGCAGTACAAAGTACAGAAAGGGGAAAATTCCATTGCCTACTAGATATCCCATTGCTTACTAGAATGCTGAAATATCAGCTATTTTGGTAAATGTGCATTTTAATGAAAAAATGCACATACAAAACTTTGATGTAATGAACTCACAATTAAACCATCCAAACCCATATCTATATCTATATCTATATATATATATATATATATATATATATATATATATATATATATATATGTATGTGCATGTGTGTATGTGCACGTATGTATGTATGATGCCTTGCATCTCCACAAGCACAGTCTACATGTTCAGGGAGATACCCACCTCTGTCTGCCTGTCAGCATACCCACTGCTTCATGGTGTCTAACAAGCAGAGATGTGACTCCAGTCAAGCACTGTGGACACTGAATTGGCCAGCTGGACTTAAGATGGGGACCACACATCAGCATCTTGCCTGTGCATCAACCCACCATATGGCTATGATGGTGCCACATCTGCCTGGTATGATACTGGCATTAGTGCTGCACCACTGATCTGTCCACTGATGTGCAGCGGATTGCTCCACATTTTTGCTAGGCTCTTGTTGATAGCTGTCTTTGTGGACAACAATTGCTTTTCTACATTTGGTACACCACACTGGCATCATAGACATGTCAAGCTGGATAAATAATAACACTGTCCCACTCCACATGGCTAGTTGTTGACTTTGCCTCATACAACATACACTGTCTCTCTCTGTGGCCTATTATGTACAACATCACTATCCTGCCAGTGTAGCCAGAATCCCTCCCCAACCCTTGGCCAAGATTACACTGCCACTGCATACCAATACACACACACACACACACACACACACACACACACACACACACACACACACACACACACACACACACACACACACATAGACACATGCGCGCACGTGCTCACGCACACACACACATCATCATCACCCTATAGGGACATTTGAGTTGCAACACCTCATCAGCTGCACCTGTCCTGATTATACAGCAGCTGTGTAGTACAGTAATAGGTACCTGTAAGACTGACCACTAGAAACAGAACAGTGATGTCTTCTCTTGGTCTCTCTCTCTTTCTCTCTTGCTCTCTTTCATTCTCTCTCTCTGTCACTAGCTTTTCAAAATATTTTCTATGTCTTTTCTATTTCTATCCATTTATATTACCATTTTTGCAGCATTCGTTATGGCTGTGTCTGTGGCACTGCACCAGTCTCCACCCCAGCAACAGTCCTGTCCATCTCCTGCTGGCACACCCTCTGCCTCACCATTAGGGGACAGAGGTTCTGTGGCAGGATGACCTGGGAGTTTTCCCAGTGTACTCTGGCAGTTGATCACTGATTAAGAGTGCTGTTATTCCTTCTGGTGACACTGGTGTGGGGGTCATAATTTATTACTTAGTGAAAGTTGGAATAAGTGATAGGGGAGTTCATGGGTCAGCAGCCTGATGGTCACATTAGCTCCCTCGACAGAGAGTCTTTGTGAGGCTTACAGACTAGCATTGCTAACTGGCACTACTGTCTCCACCATCTGACACAGGACCCATTGAAGAGGGCAGTCACCATGGTGAGTGTCCTGTTCCTAGGCATAGTCCAAGCAGAGCAGTCAGAAGTGGGGCACCAACTCTACCTCCATCTTTGTGTTCACCTTCTTAATGTGTCACTGCCCTCTCCTATTTGTTGTCCAAACCTCCCCATCACCACTTGTCCTCCCTCTGTCTGCATGTCACAATATCCATTGTAAAACCACCATTTATGTTAGCACCACCCCTTGCTTGTCTTTTTGTTTTATGGGCTCCATATTGATATGTTGAGACTTGCTATTATGAGTTGTGGAATGCCAAAAAAACAGAAAATATAGAAGAAAAGCAAATGTTGAATGGTCTCCTCTAAATTTGTTTTTTGAAGGTGGCAAGCCTCCAAATGACCTGAACTTAATACATATCAAGTCAGAAGCTGTCATACCTCACAGAAAAGGGAATATTCCAAGGAAAAATAATCTCTAAATAAGTATACGTAAGCCTGCATTTACTGTAATTCAGTCTCACTATTCTGAGACTTGCACAAATGAGTCATGTAATTTCAAATGGTTACCATTTTATTTCTGTGTGCCTCTGCTTCCATACCTCTACCATCTTTCCATCCCACTCCTGTCCCACAAAAGGTACACCTATCATCCACCATCCTAACTTCTCATACGTTCATAGTTTAATATCAGGCTAACTGTCCTTGTGGGACAATTTAAGCTTAGCCAATTATTCCATGGGAGAATCAAGCCCTGCAACTTGTGTTTGCAAGGTAAATGCCTTAACCATAATGCCAATCCCCCACATTCTCTGCACCCTTTTATATGTTGCTCTCCTTACTACTCCCCTTTTTTTCTGCTTTTCCTATAATCCCATTTCCATGAATAAAGGTGCATGGATACATTGCTAGGAGCCACTTATTTTGGCTTGCAGGTGTTTTTGTAGTGTTACTAAACTGAGTGTTGTCACACATACTCTTGTGCAGGCTATGCGCTTAGTACTGAGGTATGACAAATCCCTAGCTGCACTCATTAAAAACATGCTCTCTCTCACTCTCTCTCTCTCTCTCTCTGCTGATCCTGGGATTTCCATCAGTGGGGTTCTTACTGTTTGGGCCATAAGAGTCCTATTTGTTAACTGATAATTAAGTTTGGACCACATTGTGCATCTCTGCATATTTGTGGTAGTCCTTGCATGGTCATTGAAGGTATGTATCTGAATCGCAGGAAAGTTGTTGAAGTTTGAAACAGTATGGCAGAGTTGATACCACATTCTTTTGGTGAAGAGTGACTGAATATTTCAATCATCATCACATTAGACCACTTTTTTGTAGTGTTTATAATTGTACTAGACTCCAAAATATGTATGACTAGGGTTGTAAAGAAGTGCATCATGAAACCTCACTTCATATTAGACATTAAATATTTCTATAAACCCATCTTCCTTCTTGCCTATTTGCAAGCCTTGCTTATAAATAAAACATTAAGTTTGCTGCTACCACAATGCCTGGACTAATGTGTTTTCTCACAAGCTTAAGTTTTATGCCATTCTACAAATAAGGTGCTGTGTCCATGATTAAATGTAACTCATTCCAGCTGATGTATCTATACTCCTTTCATGGACTTCGAGACCCTTGTATATTTCATACCTCAGATACCATCAGACAGCATAAGGTCTCCAATGTAGTAGCAGGGACCTAAATCCAAATTCTGCACTACTGCTTGAGCCAATGCAGATTTCCTATTTGTGGATGGGGTTTGTGGGTGAGCTGTATGGTGTAACTGCATATATCGTGACAACTTTTCAAGTAGTTGTTAAAAGTCGTTTTCTTTCTTGGAGTACATTTTGTTTATGTATGTATGACTTATTTATGTACTGTACTGAATGTTGTAAAAGAAGTAAAAGAACTGGTGGAGGGATCTTTATAAATGAGAAGCAATAGATGTTATGGGAAGAATGCATGCAGAATAATGTTCAGGAGGATGAGTGAGGTTTAAGGGAAGGCAGGAATTCAGCCACTCATGTTATGTTGGGGGGGGGGGGGTGAACGAAAATTTGTTTAAAAGAAAACATATATGTATACATCATGAAAAAAATGAAAATGTCACTATAGTTTGTTTTATTTTCAGCCAATGTCACCTATGACATCATGTAAACTGTGACTTAATAAAGATGTAAAAAAATCAGGAAAGCTGAACTGATAGAATTTCTTTAAATCCAAGTTTAGATCAAAGGAGTACATAACTGGAAACAAGGAATTTAGCAAACTGCTGGTGCATGACACATTCCAGTGTCTGTCCAATTTTTAAAATAATTATAGTCTCGTGACTACTAGTGTCCAATGAAATACCTCAGTTGTACAGAAGAATGATGATATCCTCCTTCTGAATCAAAAGAACATTCTGGTCTCTGATGCTTCAATTCGCAAGGCATGCTAAGGGAACAGCTACTGACAAGGCTACCTACTGTATGCATTTTAGATGAGTATGGTCAGAGCTTTCTCTTCCTGAGCTGTTTAGTTTAGAATGGAACTTTCTGGCTGTAAATAAGCTAACCTCCTTTAAAGTGGAATTAATTGTTTTTTTTCCAGAAGAACAATACACTTTAGTGGAAGTAATAATTAATAAAAACTGTGTAATATCCTTTAAACAGAAATGAAGTGACATTTTCGTAGCATACCAGAAGCTTTAATCGAATGGTAGAAGAAAAAGTAAGAATTGCAGTTGCAGAATTATTTTTAAATATTTTAGCTCTGCACCTGCCAAATGCCAGTGGGGACAGAGATGTGGTGTAATGTTTGCCAGGATTTCGTAGTCAATTCATACTGCTCCAGAACATACTTGAGATTACAGGACTCCTTTGTGTACTTGTGTAAAGTAACTTTTATTATACACATTTATTGGCACAACAGTAATGATTTTGCAGAGATTTAGCCAGCCCAGGCCTTTGTCCTTAGTATCAGGAAAGATTTTATTTTTGCAGTCATCCAAAGGAGAACAATTTCTACTTTAAAGATCTGAGAAAGGTGAGGCTTTCCAAGATCCCCAGAAGAATGTCAACGAAGAAGCCAACTGCTTCATTCAAGAACGGAAGGCAATTTAACATATCACAATTAATACCAAGGATAAGTTGATTAGTGAGATCCTGGTCAGTATTCCAGGTAGAATTTACATTACTACCACATATTCATACTAGTATATTCAAAATAATGCTATGGGCTGCATGCATCAACTGTGTTTCATTATTTGCATTTTTCTGCTATGGTGATGATTTGCTTTACAGAATCAAGCATACCTGTTCTGAAAATGTATAATTTATTTCTTACAGTTAGGGTGATACAATGGTGCAGAGAGTAGTGTTGCTACCTCACAACAAGAGTTTTTTTTCTTCCATTATCAGTTAGGATACTTTCTGTGTAGAGTTTGCATGTCCTTCCTGTTGTCTACAAGTGATCCAATTTCCTCACAATGGCATGCAATGGGTGAATTTGCATTTAGCGTTGTTGTCTCACAGTAAGACGTTGTCCGGTTCGATTCTCAGCTAGAGCGTCTTCTGTGTGGTGACATGAGTGAATGGGTGTACCTTCGTTGAAGGTTGTGCATCAGGGCTGGTAACTCGGCACGTAAAAATCAACTACCAATCATTAGCGGACCGGAGTTCCACTGTGGCGACCCCTAACCAGGAAAAGCCGAAAGACACAACAACAACAACCTGCCTTTAGGTGTATAAGCAGTGTGTAATACAGTGATTGTGTGCATTCTGCAATACTCCAGCACCCTTATCCAAGGAATAGGAACATCTTTTACTGTAAAAATTTTGAGAAGGGCTAGTAAGTCTATATTTCAGTTTATTGTGCAACACTGGCCGCCAGGATAGGTTCTAACATTCCTGCCAACCTATAACAGGTAAAGTGGGTTAGCAGAAAATTGTATGGATTGTATTCAGCTTTGTTAACTATTTAAAATTAACCACAGCAGAGTGTAAACACACTTGTGAATGATTTTTTTCATGACAAAACAATCTTGCCTTGCAAAAAAAGTGATGTCTGCTCAGTAATGTATATAGTTTGATTGTTTGAGATGTTAATTTGCAGACATTGCAGCCATTTCAGACTTAGCCATGCTAATGTGTAGGAAAACTGTGGGCTAAACTTTGTTTTTAAAGAGTAATACGTTGCTTGTTTTTATCCTTTACTCAGTTTTTGTACACTTGAGGAAATAACTAGTATGCTAAACTGTTTTTTTTTTCCTATGTTCTTTCTCCTTCTGCTTGTCAACCACCAAGCCTCTTCCAATCAGAGCTGAGCCCAGTCATTCTCTCTGTACTGGATATCCACAGTGAGGCAATGAGCTTTCAGGAGGGCTGTCAGACCAATATCAAAGCTAGGCTGACTTACATATTAGACCGGTCCCCTGCGGTAACTATTCAGTGTCCCTCAAGCATAGAACTGCATCGTACTTCCCATCCCTATCAAAAGCCTATGTCATACTAAATACAAGCTTTGAAGGCATTTCTTCATTTTCCTAATTCCATCTCCTGTGGCTGATGCGGGCCCTTGCCTCACAAGAGGGACCTCTTCCACCCTGTTCTTACTTGTACATTCACACACACACACACAGACACACAGACACACAGACACACACACACACACACACACGCACACACACACACACACACACACACACACACACACACACACACACACACACACACACACACAAACTCAAGCACACACATACACACGCACGCACACACACCCTTAACAAGGACTGCTATCATTGATCATGGCCCTTTGATGTCATGCAAGTGTCCACTTGTGGGGAAGTAACTGACCAGTAGGAAAGGAACCGCAACTCTTTCACTCCCCGGATGGGAGGCCTGATGTAAATAGTTCACTTCTACTCTCTCCCGCTCATCTCTCCTAGTCCCCAAGCGAAGCCACTACTCAATCTTGCTTCATCTGAATGGCCATCAAGACCTCATCCTTCTGTGCCACAGATTCAGGAAGCCATACTGTTCTGATATGCATTTATACTTTCAGTTTTTATGATTTCATAAAACGTTTACAGAACCCATGGTGCCTCCCTTCACTGTCAGAGTCCTAGGTCATACTGAATACAGTTTAGAAAACATTTCTTTATTGACCTAATCCTGAATCCTGGGGCTGTTGTGGGTTCTTGCAACACAGGAGAGACCTCAAACACCCTCCACTGACATGGGCATTCACACACTTACACACACACATGCATACAGAAACACATCTACAAGGGTCGCCATCATTGTTCATGACCTTTTGGGTTCATATATGTTTGCACTTGAAAGGAAGTAACTGGCCAACAGGGATCCAACACTCTTTCACTCCCAGGGAGGATGGGATGCTCACTGTAAGTAGTTCACTGGCGCCCCCCACCGCCCATATCTCATAGACCCCTCGACACTACTCGATCTTGCTTCATCTGAATTGCCATCAGGACTTCATTCCTCTGCACCACAGATACAGGAAACCATACTGTTGTGAAATATATTTGTAGTTTCAGTTTTTATCAATCCAGAACTCTATTAAACCCAGAAAAGAATCTGAAAAGACAAAACATTTAAGAAACATTCCCATATTTATCATGTAAAACTGTAACAACTAACTTTTTTTTCCTGAAAACAGTAGTAAAACTGACCTAGAATCAGTGTTTCCCACCTTTTGAATAAATCAAGAGTGAGACTCCCCTTCTCAAAAACTTGTTGGAGACTTTATAGGATTTGCGGCTGTTTTAGGGAAGCTTTAATAGCTTTTTGAGAGGCCATACATTTTACCTTTTTTCTTTCCAACACTTCAGCATAAAAAGAAAGGCAGAAACTAAAACCACAAAGGCTTGCCAGTCACTCCGATTTTTAGTGTGATTTGCTGAGGCCTTCTGTGGTCTGCTCAAAAGGAAATCCTTTTTTGTTTAATAAAAGGAACACATGGAATCTATTATAATATTTATTTTATTTATTTTTAAAAGGCTATGTGCTTGATTTTGCTGCTTCCGTCTTGGAGTTTACACTTTCACAGATTCCTGAGCGAAACATACTTCACTGAGTGCCGGTTACTTCCAGTCCCGCGGGGGAGGTTACGGGATAAATAAAGTGGGATATGATATGTATAAGAATTCTGGTGACAGAGAGAAGACATTTATGTATATTACACTTAAAACAAAAATTCAGGAAAACAATCATATAAGCTGAAACTAGTCTAAAACATTTTGCAGTCTGTTTTGATTGATAGCTGTTATGTTTTATATATATTGCTAAATCTTTTTTCCTTAGAGTCACAGCCAAAGACCATAGTCTAGGAAGATGGTTTGTTTAAGAAATGAAAAACATGTACTGCATTTGGAAATGTGCTACATTCATCAAAACATAAGCACAGCCACAGGAAGTAGCTAACAGTTCTTCTGTCAATTCAGTTAAGTGCAACAGAGATAACGTGTTACAATCTGTACTCAGATAATAAATTTTAATTAAGCAGGCACATGAAGTAATACATTCTGTCCATACCTATTAATAATATAGGAAGCTGGTAGAAGGTTTGTGCTGAGTAGAAAAAAATCATTTTGTGAGATGATGGACAATCTGAATGTTGCATTCCAAGATCTGGTACTTAATGCCTGTTTGTTACTGTTAAAGGGTCAAAATTATTTTCAATTAGGGGACTACCTAGACAATTTTTTAATATTATATATATATGGTAAATCTTATTACACAGCCATAATTTGGCTATTTGATATTGTCACCCTTTCTTTTCAGTTATAAGCCTTTAGCAGAAACTGATCCTAAAGAATAACTGCCAATCACCTGCAATTTAAATGATCTGCCAGTCAGCTGTAATTTAAATGATCTATTTGGGCTGAAGCAGAAATTGTTAGCAGTAGTTGGCCGTAAAACAAAAATCTGCAATAGACTGCAAGTACAGGATAGCCTGAGATAATCATTGTGGTCAACAGCAGCTGATCATCTTGCTAAAATGCTGACATAGAAATTAATGGGGGAGGGTGACAATGCTTAGAGATACTGGCAGCAGTTTCTGCAGGTAGCAGACCTTGAAATTAAAAACACCTGAGTAACTGTAATGCATTTGATGAGTGCTGACCAGGTAAAGTCATGCATAATTCAAACTTCACACCAAATTCTAAGTAATGCATCACGTTCATTCAGATGCCTGTCCTGAATGTTATGTCAGCTGCAGACACTGTCAGATATATCCTGCAGTGGTCTTTTGATGCCGCATTTTGATGTAGATGTAGCCATTGCCCAGCATATGCTCCTGTCAGATATAATTATTATTTCCTAATAAGCCAGCAAAAATGACACATTATGCTCACCTAAGCTGTGTGTTCAAATAGGATCTTATATATGTTGTTGATTATTTATTTGCAATATGTTGACCCCCAGACAAAGTCATTTTTGGGAAGACACTCTCAGAGTGTTTCAAAATGCTGCCCTACACAATACAAAATGTTTGGTATTAGAAAATTATTAGACTATCAGCAAAGGGAGCCGAGAAACCATCATGTATAGCTCATTATTAAATGACAGATTGACAATAATCATAATAGACAATATATTTACAAGGCAGTGCATTCATTCATTCATTCATTCATTCATTCATTCATTCATTCACTTATTATTTGGTAACTGAAGTAATTCATTATGGAGAATTATTTTACATGGCTGACTTGGTGGCAAGTCAGTAAGAAAGAAATAATATAAAGAATAGAGAATAAAATAGTAAGAGTAAGACTGCTTTGAAGCAGAACCACTATATATATTCACTACCTTGTTTTTGAGACATACAGAATTGCAGGCATCTCTTGATAAAAGCAGTTATGAGACTGTAGCTCTCTAAAAGAAAAATAAATAACACCCACAGATCCCTATGCATATAATTCTGCAGGCTCACCATAATCACAACACCTCAGAGTTATTAATCAGTGTGACATCCCCACTATGGGCCAGTAATCAAGGAGCCTGAATCCTCACCAGTGGCAGTGGAGAGGAATGTTCACTTGGAACAAAAATGGATACACCCAGTATTTTCAGATGCAGCTCTCTGCATCAAGCACAATTTCTCTTAAGAGCACACAGGGAACACACTCAGTCTGGGGTCTGGGTTTCCCCCTCTGTCCAGCTCCCCAATAAGTCTCCCCACTGGCACAACTGTAGGGTTGAGTCCTCAGCCAAGTGTCCAAATCAAATCCTCCAGTGTGTCCCTGCTCCAAGTAGCTGACTTGATTTTCACACACACACACACACACACACACACACACACACACACACACACACACACACACACACACACACACACACACGCACACACACCTGGGAAAGGCTGGCACAGATTTACGAGCTATGCCCCCTTCTGCCCAGACTATAAAGTAGTTACACTGCCACCAGACACCCCCAAACTAGCTACTCTAAGGCTCTTACAAGGGTACCCAATTATACTGAGTGAAATTAATATTAATACAAATGATGGTGTTTGACCAATGCAGTAGGACTTCCAGGAGTGGCCATCGTGTCACCAAATAGATAGAAGTCCTCTCGAAGTTTAAAATATTCTCTAAAGGATCAGCCAAAATGAAAGTTGAAATATATTTAATAATAAATAATAAAAGAACATGAAAATACTAAATATCTATTTACAATAAACACCAGAGTTTCAATCATAGGAAATATTAAAAATAACAGAGGTGGACAGGTTCGCACAGTTACAGAAAAACAATATTAACTAATCACCCTATATTTTCCTAACCAAGCTAAAGAATTATTATTCTCCGATGAGGGGTCCTTCCTTGTCAGGTTCCAAGAACAGAGTGGTATGAGACTTCAGTCTCACCTAGTATTACACATTATTTTTAGTGATGGATGTCTCTACCTTGAAGGATGTAACCATCAGAGCCAACCAAAAACTCTGGCTCACCAGTAAGGTATATGAATTACTGAGACCATGTAATGCTGCCTTTAAGGTTGGAGACAGAGAGGCTTTGAAAATGACCAGGGCTAACTTTAACAAAGGTATGAGAAGAACAAAATGGGCCTATAGTCTAAAAATACAGACACACCTCTCTGACCAGAAAGATCCCAGGCAGATGTGTAAAGCGATCCAAAACATCACAGACTATAAGCCACCATCGAGTCGATGTGATGATAACCCAAACTTTTTGAACAAGCTAAACATCTACTTCAGCAGATTCAAGGATCTAATAGAACATCACCAGAGAAACAACCCACAAATGAAGATGCCATATAACTATGCCTCAACCTGGAAGAGGTACGCAAGAAGCTAGGTAGGGTTCATCTGGGCAAAGCAGCTGGTCCAGATAAGATCCTGGGGAAGCTACTTAAAATCTGTGCTTATCATCTGGCACCAGTCTTCACAGACATTTTCAATGTATCTCTCAGCAAGGAAAAAGTGGCCAAATGCTTTAAGACCACCGACATCATCTCTCTGCCAAATAAATCATCTCCAGCATCATTAAATGATTACCAGCTAATTACACTTACCTCAGTAATGATGAAGTGTTTTGAAACAAATGCTCAAGGATCATGTAGCATCCTGCCTGCCTGCTACATTTGATCCTTTACAATTTTATACAGGCCAGATCATTTTACTGCAGACGCCATAACCTTAACACTTCATCACATCTTGGACCACCTGGAAAATAAGGACTGTTATGTATGCATGCTGTTCATAGACTTCAGGTTGGCCTTCAACATGATTATTCCACAACAACTGCTGTCTAAGCTGAGTAAACTGGGCATAGAAAACACAATATGCGACTGGATCCTTATCCTGACTGAAAGACCACATATAGTTTGAGCACATGTGTCACATATCCACAACCTTACTTCTCCTGGCATATTTGGCAATAGCTTACTTTGTCACAAGCAGATTCATACAGATCAGCATCCATGCTTATCATCATTGTTAACTATTTTGCTAATCTAGCTAGATAGTAAAAAACAAAAAAGCTTATCCATCTCAGACTGCATTAATAAGTTAACAAGATCATCACCATGAAATAGAACAAGATGTAATAATGCATCAACTGCAAGGCATAGTGTTTGGTGATGTGTATCATCAGATATAGTACAGAGTGATACATTTTTTGCAAATCAATGAACAACACAGGCAAAGAAAAAACTCAAACGAGTACAAAAAATGGGAACATTCAATTTGCATCACTTTGAAGGGCAATACTTAAGATAATTACTTTTGTTGCTATCATCAGCCTTAAAACCCACTAAAACATGTTTTTATTTAAGGCAAATTTAGACATAGCTTATTATGAGACAACCAGCTTATTTTAAATACCCAAATGTACCTCCTCCTCTGCAGAGCAGGAAAAAAGCACAGCATCATCTGCATTATTAATAAAGCTGCACTATAATTACCATCAAGTGAGCAAAGTAAATGTAATTATATCAGCAGATACTGTTCACATTTGTGGAAAGTACTTTAAAAATTGTTGCTTTTCCTTCTTTTTAAGTTTAGGGAAATATTTTTACATTTTGTTTTCTTATTTTAACTCTTTCTCATATTGAATATTTTTTCTTAAGTTTATGTACTAATAATCCTTGATCCGCAGAATCAGATTTTAAACTGGCCAGAAGCTTCAAAAATGTTCTTAGGGCCAGTCCCTTCTCCTGAATTCTTTTCCTGCATGCAAACTCTATCCTCCCCTTTTCCCATCATACTTTTTCTTCTTCTGTAGTTTTATTGTCACCTAGTTCACCATCTCCTTCAGTCACTTGCTGTCCATTATGTTTTCTTCCATTTCCCCTTCTTTTTCAGTATGTACTATTTGCTCTTCACAGTCCATCCAAAAGTGCCCCCTTTTTTACACAGCCTGCATTCACTCATATACCTTTTTGTTGTATGTCAGATCTCCTCATACTGGTTGCATTGTATCTTGTCACAATCATTAAATAAAAGAGAAAGGTCCCCACAAAAGAAACATGATTTTGGCTTACCAACAAAATGTAATGTTCCTGTATGACCAGCCACAAAAATAACATTTGGCAAGTGTTACACCATGTTTTTTTCAAACAGGTTATAACCTCCACCCTACATTCCATATATTTATCTCACCGCTAACTTTCACAGAGTTTTAAACCATTTCATACAAACCTTGCATGCACTTTTAACATCTTTCAGTTCATCAGTAATAAACTGCAAAGTAACTTTTTCAACATTTAAATTCCTATCAGAAAACAATTAATTATTCTTTGGATAAATGCCCTTCTTTTTTATTACACTGTTCCAAAAATATAATCATCAATTCTTCAGTTTCAAACATTAAGTCACAAAAAGTTTCTGTCCCTATATGTATAAAAGACAAATGTATTGAGTTTTAAAATCCAGTTACCAAAATGTCACTCAAGTAATATATGTCTATTACAGTCTCATTTTTTGCTCTTATTCTCACAAGTGGTCTTTTTTTTAAAAACAGTTTTACTTACAGTTTGTTGCTGCTCTCCTTTTTTTTGCGCTCTGTATCTGCTACATCAGTTTTAACTACTGCATCCTATGCTACCACAAAACCAGATTATTGTTACTACTTTCCTCTTTAACCTTCTTTTACTGCTGCATAAGTTTTAACTGCTGCATTCTCTGCTGGCACATCACCTGGTTTCTTTTCCACATCATCATCCTCGGTACTCCTGAAAAATCCAAGAATTTAACATGTAAAGGAACAGTTAAGGTAAACTTGATAAAAACAAATACAAAAGAAAACAACCAAGTTTAATACCGTGGGAAGGCAGAATTTTAAATACAAGCAGCTGTATGTGATGCTGCTTCCATACAATCTTAAAACAACATAAACAACTTTAATATCTGTGTGCAATAAAACACAAAAAACCCCCTCTAGAAACCATTCAATATTAACAACCATAGATAAGCATTTTGGCAATTGCCTTGCCTCAGATCATGCAGGGCTCATTCACAAAAACAGTAATTTAAAAGAGAAAACGGACCAATCAGCTTCAGCTTTCATTGATAAAATTGGTAGGAGGCTTCACCAATCAAATATGCTTTTTAAGTTTCTGCTCTAGTAATGAAGGTTTTAAAGGAAAAACACCATTTAATCCTAGTGTTTTATCAGCTTGCAGGTCAGCAATCCAGCAGCTGTCGGCTAATTCAGTAGAATTAAACAAATCTCCTTTCCTCGGGTTTACAGTTAGAACTTCAATTGCCATGAATTGAAAATGATGCCCCGGATAATTTACAAGATGTTGGTATAAAGCATTCTCTCTATTTTTTTGAGTCTAATATCATTTGGATGTTTCAAAATATGGACTTTAAAGGGTCAATTAGCTTTTCCTACATAAAAACTAGTGCATACTCTGCAGTTAGGAATATAAACTACATTTTTTAGTATTGCAGTCTGCATAGCTATGAAGTTGATATTGTCTCTTTGTGATTGTATCTTTAAAGTTAGGGTTCCTATTATATAATCGAAGACGCAATCCTCCAAATGCGTCTTGATTGAACTTGAAAGCAATAAACACCAAAATAGCGAATGCTTAAAAAAGTGAATGCCGATTTATTGACCCCATGTAATCGCTGTTCAACAAAAAAATAAATAAATACATAAATAAATAAAAATAAAAACTTCAAAACATTACAAAAATTATATAAACAATTTATTTCCCTGGGAAAGAAATTGCTTGGCCGCCTCTGTTACTTTGCCATTTTCCTCACTGTAGTGCGATCTCAGAGTTGGTATATTTAAGTAGGAGGGGTGTGGGGGGCACAGCCCATTATGTAATGTTTTGAAGTTTTTATATTTATTATTTTTTTCTTTTGTTGAACAGCAATTTTTTTCTCTGGGAAAAAAATATCACTGTTCCAAGTGTTTGGGATTATAAGCTTTCGCTTACATGGGGTCAATAAATCAGCATTCACTTTTTTAAGTGTTTGCTGTTTTAATATAGACCCTACAATTATTATTCATGTCTACGAAGTAAGATGCCTTACATTTCCACATCTGTATGTTCCCTTCCTTCGATTAAATATGCTTGTCTGTGCACGGTATAGTAGTTGTTTCAAATTCTTATTTTTAAAACAAAATCTTGGTACTTCTCCTATGATGTTTCTGACTGTTTCATCAGATGTTAAAATTTTCCAATTATTCTTTATTATATTACATATTTTGTGTACATCCTGACTATATGTAATTAAACATCTAAATCCCATTGATTCCTTTTGACGTCTGTTCAGTAATGTGTCTTCTGTATCTTCTGTGGATGATTGTTTATATAGATAGGGTTTACCTCTTGTTTCTCTCAACTTCCTCACTTCAGTTGCTCCTCTCATGACATTGCTCTTCCTATAACCTCTGTTCTGCAGATCTTGTATCAGTTTTTGAGATTCATTTTTTGGATAAGTGAGTTTTTAGGATTAATTTGAACTGTGCTGAGGTTGTGGTGGATGTTATGTTGGGAGGTAGGGCATTCCAAATTTTAGCTATATAGTTGGAGAAGAGGGATTCACCAGCCTAATTGTTAGCAGTGACAATTTTGATCAGGGTTTTGTTACTGGATCTTAGTGTTCTGGTACTGGAGTATGGCTATAGTAGGTTTTGCAGGGCAGGTATATTTTCTTTATGATGGAGCATTTTCTGGGATATGGTTAGTTGGTTATATAGTAGGAGTTTTGGAAGCTCTAACCAGTTGAGTTTCTTGAGTGTTGTACAGTGATGTGACCAAAAGTTTGAGTTGGTGGCAAATGTTGCATTTTTGGAAACCACAAGAAAAGAAACCTTTGAAGAAAAACAACATGTAAGGCCAACGAAACCGTAAAATACTTTAATAAAACAAATACATGTAAAAACAGTCACCTCTAGCGCTTTGGCTCTATAAGCCTTTTACAGAGTATACATTTGTCCTTGCCCAACCCTACATATATACATCAACTAAATACTAGTTGCATAATTAATCAATTAACACTTAAACACATTATTTTAAAAAACAGTATATCAAACATTTCCAGTTGCATTCCTTGTTCATTCCCATAGGAAAAAGTGTATTAAATTTCAAAATAAAAATAGATTCCTTTCTTCTTAACTTCTTTTTATGTCAGTTATCATAATTCTTTCATTACTTACTTGTTCCAATATCGTTGCTATTAACCCAGAAGAATTTTGCACTTTTGTTATAGCATGACTCTAGTTTTGCTAGGTCGGATTTTCTTAGTTTGGTAAATATGGGTGATGCGCAGAGCAGGGTAGAGATCAAATGGGTTTAAGTTATAGTGGCCTTTGTATATTCTGTGAAGAAGAGTTTGTTTCTATAGGGTGTACCTAGGTTTTTGTGTACATTTTTATGGTTTGAGATATGTGTATGTCAAATCTCATGCTATTATCTATTTCAACCCCCAGAAGTGAATAGAGGGTGTGGTGATGGTGTTTTTTGTTGATATAATATTAAAAGAGGGGACAGGTGCAGTAGTTTTAGTGGAGTGGGACAGCATAAGTTTGGTTTTATTGGGGTTCAAGATTAGGTGGGAGTTTGTTAGCTGTTTCAACTGCTAGAAAGGACTCTTGTGTAAGTGACTGTAGTTCTTGTATGGTAGGGGAAGCACATATTATTGTGGAGTCATCTGCATACTGAATAACAGAGGCATGTGAGGTATGGAGGTTGTTTGTGAATAATAAGAAAAGTAAGGGACCTGGTATGGAGCCTTGGGGAACACCTAGGGTCACAGGAAGAAGGATTGATAGGTTTCCTTGCCAACGTACTACTTGCCAGCATCCAGTCAGGTAGTCTGAAACCAAGCAACAGTAGACTGACAAAATTTTAGCTCTGAAAGGGTGGTTAGGAGTTTATGTGAAACCATGATGAAGGCTTTAGATAGGTCTAAGAAAATAGAAGATACATATTTGTGATTGTTTCTGTGATGGTTTATTGTGTTGGTGAATGATAATAAAGCAGTGGTGGTACTGTGGCGTGGGCAGAAGCCATGCGGTGTATGGGATAGTAGTTTGTTTGTTTGTAGGTATTTCATGATTTATGTGTGTACAACTCTCTCTAGTATTTTAGATAGAGGGGGTAAGGTAGCAATTGGATGGTAGTTAGCTAGCTCTGTTGTGGTGCCTCCTTTGTGAAGTGGAATTATGTGGGAAGTCTTCCAAATGGTTGGAACTTGGGTGTCCTACTATGGATCTGTTTATAAGTATTGAAACTAGGTAGGCTATTGCTTCGACAGCTAGTTTTAGAAACTCATCTGGTAGGTTGCTAAAGCTAGGGTACTAGACTTTAATTTCTTAAGCAACTTTTTTATTGTTATAGTTGAGACAGGTTGAAGGGAGAAGGAGTTATTGTCATTTCTTGGGTTAGGAGTAGATGGATTTGGGGTGGTTGACTGATTGTTAGAGAGAGCTAATATGGTTTCTGTAAAGTATCTATGTTTTTTAACATTGAATGGTTTCTAGAGTTTTTTTTGTGTTTTTCTGGCGCAGGAATATTAAAGTTATCTTGTTTTAAGATTTTATGCTAGCAGCATCACATACAGCTGCTCATATTTAAGAATTCTGCTTTCCCATAGTGTGTTAAATTTGGTTGTTTTTCACTTGCACTTGTGAAAAATGTATCAGCCCTCTCAGTCCAAGAAACAGCAGAACTGTCACCTGGATCATCCCGATTACTTTCAACAGAGCATCATGCAGAAGCCCTCCTGACACCAGTTCTGTTTGTGCACCACTCCAATGGGTTCTCTTACTTCATTCAGCATTGAGTCAGAAAGACTGTGCTCATTTGTATCATACACCATGCAGGAAACTTTATCTGCATTCTGATACTCTATATTGAATACATTATTTTCCAAATCCTCATATTTTATCTCCAAATTCTCCATAGGTTATCTCTCCTCCTCAATGCTGTTGTTTCTCTTAGGCCTCTTCTTTGTTGATGAAAGAGCCCTGTGACATAATCTAGCAGCTCCAATGAGTAGAGGTCCTTTATTTAAAAATACTTTTTCAACATTATATATAATGTTATTTAAAATGTTTCCATATTTACAATTTATATAATATATATATAATTTTGCATTTTTGTCCCCATTACCAGATATTCGCAATAACTTCATTTTCCATCTCAGACTGGCACTCCTTCTCCCATAACCATCTATTTTTTGTAATATTGTTGTTAGCATCCATTTTCCATTAGACATAATTTTGTTTATCCTTTCTTTTCAATAATCCACATAACACAGAATATTTTCTTATATTTTTAACACATTCCTTATTTTTATTCCTGTAATATCCATTCTCAATCATATCCATGTTTATCTTATTCACCTCCTTTATATCTAAAAAAAATTTAATTCATATATCTTTTCCCACAATTTTACAACTCTTGTATATTAAAAAACACATTCTCTGCTGTTTCCTGTTTTCCACAATGTATACATATTCTATTAATTTTCTTTTTATATGTCATGCTACCTTTATTAATCACCATCCCCCATAAAACATCCTGACATTCCACTTTTTTATTACACCACACATTTCTTACTTGCAAAGCTTTTTCTCTTTTGTTACATCTGCCCATTGGTTGAGAATATAATATGTATCATTATATTTTTATGCCTCATTTTTCTCTTTTTCAATTTCCCATATTTTTTATTTTCCATAAAAATATTTTTCTTGATATTTCATTTATTCATTTATACACCCTTTTCCTCCTTTAACTCTTTTCAACATTTTTCAAAATCTTTCATATTTATCTTTATATACTTTTGCCACTAACTTCTCATTTTTCTCATTTGACCAATTTAACACTTTATACAAATTCAACAAAGCAATTATATAACTGGATTTATTAATCCTAGCCCTCTGTCTTCTTTGTTCATATACAAAACTCCTCTTTCTACCAGATTCAGTATTGAACCCCATGTAAATGAAAACTCAGTTCTAATATCTGTTTTTCATCATCGACTGACATCATATATATGCTTGCCAAATATGATAGCTTTCTTATTAAAACTGAGTTAATTAAATTAACCTTTTTTAAAAGATAGCTTATATGTTTTCCAAAAAAAACAAATCTCCTTTATTTCTTCTGCTATTCTTTTCCACCGTTCTTCACTTACAGTTTTACCTCCAAATCTTATACCTAGCACAAAAAGCTCATTCATTGAAAAATGTATCCATCTTAGCTTTATGTCACCCAATACTTTGTTTTTTTCTGTATTTAAAGTCATGTCTATTGCTTTTAGAAGTTTATATAAGTAGCATAATATTTCTTTCTTCCAAACATTATTTTTCGAATAAGTATAATATCACATGCATAAATCAACATATTTGGAATTCATATTTCTTAATTTGTTATATAAAGTGCATACTTCATTTTCACATTTTCTCTTACTATTACATTCATAACTAAAGCAACTAATATACTACTCATTGAGCACCCGTCTTATGCATTCCTTATATCTATTTCTTTATTCAGCCTTTCATTTACTAAAATTCTTACTCTATTCTTATTGCACGCTCAACAACATACATTTCTAACTTTTCACTTACATTCTTTCATAATAACCCATAACATTTTATGCCATATTGCATCAAATGCTTTGTTCAAATCTCTTATCTTATGTTTAGCTTCCTCTTTTCTATTTATAATATCATTTGCAATTTCTCTTACTATCAATAATAACTTTTGATATCTGTTTCTCTTTATACTATATAGACTATCTTCCATAATGTTTTTCATTTTACTTTCCATTCTCTTCTGAATTATATTCATAAAAGTCTTATAGTCTGCATTGTTCAACACTGCTAGTTTCCTTTTTTTAATTTCATTTTTTCTTCCTTCTTCCATATAAATTTAAGAATTCCACTACATAATCATTATATGTAAACCATAATTAAACCATTCATTTAGAACCTTCAAGCAGTACTCTTTTTGCTAATCTGTTATATTTTTATACATTTGATATTATATATCATCCTGTCCTGCAGCTGATTGTATGTTAACTTGTCTAACTACCTTATTTAACTCATATGAGAAAATCTCTTTTTCCAATTCTTTATTTTCTTGTCCTGATAATCTTCTAAAATTCCATATTTTCTCCTGCTCTTTCTTCATATCTTTAAACATTTCTTTTACATTGTCTACTACAATATTCATCATCTGTTTTGGGTTCTTTTTATTTCTTCTCTTTCATTTTCCACCTCTCTCATTATGCTACTATCTTTCTTAATTAACCTACTCAAATAAGCTGATGCATCTTCCCTTTTAGCTTGTAAAATATCTTTGCTTAAGTAATAATCCCTTAATTTTCTCTTGATTTGTTTTATATATCATAATTTATTTCTAAATTCTTTACAGTATTTTTGCATATTCTTCCATATTTTTGTCTTTCTACTTTTTTTACATCTTTCTGCCACTCTAAAAATACTTTTGTAAAATTTTCCTTAAAAATAGGAGATCTTTCCATAATTGTGTTATTTTCTTTCCATTTCATTCCATACCATCTAATTTATACTTTTTATCCATTTCGTATTCTTATATATTCCTTATTTTTCCTTTATCCCTATCCATTTTGCTAAATGATCTGAAAAAAACTGTGGTAATTTTTTCTCCTTAATCAATATTCAAATCAGTCTGATATTATATGATAAAATAATTAATTTCAGTGTTGCATGCATCCCAACTGTATATCCACAAATTATTATTCCAAATGCTTAATTTTCCACATTTCATAACTTCTAACATTTCCTTTTCATATCACACCTTCTTTTTTTCATTTTCCTCTCAAATCACAACTGAAATCTCCTGTCAATATAATATTCACATTTATTACTGTATAATCCAAAACCTACTGAAATAAATCCTGTCTTTCTTTGCAAATAACACAGGCATATAATCTTATAATTTACATGATTTTTCTATTTTAGATATATGACAGTTAATCTTCCCATCATTATTAATTATTTATTATCTATTATTAACTATTTAATATCTTCGCTGACTTTTTACAAAGAGTTACTAATTCAGAACATCTTTCATTTCCCAAGCTACATAACGTGTCTCCTCCTCAAAGCTTTTCTGTTTGAAGTCTTTCTTCAATTATCAGAAGTCTTACTTGTCACGTTCCACTTTAATAAAGAAACAGAACACCAAAAGACCTTTGACGACCTTTACTGCTTCAACATAAGGAAACAAATGCATCATAACTTTATTAAACATAACTTCTTTTTTTTGCACATCATCAATTCTTACACTTCAGGCAGCATTCAACCACTCACCTTCATCCCAAAACCTCATTTCCATTTAAACCACCAGGTGCAAGATGTGTTCAACCACTCACTTCCACCACTCCAGGCTTCCTTCCTCCAAAAATATACACCAGAGGGGGAACAGAAGAGGGACAAGCCTGTCTCTATCCACCCAAATCACCATGACACCCAATAACCACAGGAGGGCCAGGATGGTAACAATACCACACCAAAATATGCCTCTCAAAGACAATTCCCAATCTCAAAAAAAACCCTAAGACCCTCCCCTTCCATAACTCACTTCTTCCCTTCATCATTCCACTAATTAACCCTTCCTTATCCTAACCACATTGTAGAGCTTGCCTTTTCTGCCTAACATTTCTCACTCCTACCTTCCCATACCTGCTCATCTACACCCTCCCCTCCCCAGCTAAAGATGTCCCATGACAAATTTGTCTGTTCCAAACATCATTTGTCACATTCCACTTTGATAAAGAAACAAAACACCAAAAGACCTTTGACATCCTTTATTGCTTCAACATAAGGAAACAAATGCATCATAACTTTATTAAACATAACTTCCTGTCTTTGCACATCATCAATCATAAAATGACCATCCATAAGGACAGTGTAACACCCCTCACCCTTGCTAAATAAGCAGCATCCTCCACCCGCTCACTTATTCTTACACTTTAGGTAGCGTTCAACCGCTTACATCCACCACTCCAGGCTTCCTCCCTCCAAAAATATACACCAAAGGGGGAACAGAAGAGGGACAAGCCTGTCCCTCTTCTCCACCCATAAACCTAACTCAGACTGTCCCTCTCACTAACTCCAATCTTTAACCAATCCCTCCAAAAACAATCCCAGATTCAAATTAAACAAGTTGAGACCAAAATCACGGAGATGGACCCCATTCTCCCTGAACCACATTGGGTCCCTGTCAGCAAACTTGTTGTGCTATATAGTGCATACTCCCATTGCCCTCAACTGCTTTGCCAACCTAAAGTTTACAAACTTTTATGCCCTCTGAATGATGGGAAACTTCTTTACATTCCTCCAAGTCAAACAAGGAATAATCTCTGACCACACTAAGCACAAACCCGAGTATAACTTCCTTAAAGCTAAGAAATCCTCCCTTATCTGATAAACCAATTGACGCTTTGGAGTCAAAGCCAAAATGTTACTTGCCAGGTGCACCAGCAAGATTTGAGGAAGTCACACTTGAGTTTGTATAGCTGTAAAAACCTGAAACAGCTGGTTCTACTTGAACCCTCTAATTAAAAAAAACAAAATAACTTAAAGAAACAAACAGGCAACGGGCATTCACCAGACTAGAACTAATTCCCTCTAATGCCATGCCATGTGACTCTCCAACTGAACCGGTGTAACCCCAACTCAGAACCGTTACTCCTAACTGCCACCCTCCTTGCTGCCCAGTACATGTATGAATGACCTATGATGAGAATCCTGCCTTAAAATTTTTTTTTCTTTTAATATTAGAATAACAAAAGACCGTCCCTTATCTAATATAAGTCAAAAAGTCATTGGCAGACCATTGCCATGCCCTTTTAATAGCTTTGCTCTTAACTACCCAGTCTTGAAAAATCTGATGCCCTACCCATCCTAAAAGAATGAGTAGAAATTCTCTCCCCATCCAAGCCCATGCTACAAAAAAACCCTTCTCATGACTGAAATCAACTGTCCCCCATTATCGCCCTACCTCCCTTTAACTGGAAAACTAAATCCAGTGACCTTTCTTTATGATCTGCTATCAATCTACTTGACCATTCCACCGGACACATTGGTTCCAACCTGTCCTTCACTAAAACTATTTGCACACCCTTGCCCAACTGATCACTCTTAGATGACCCTAACCTAATGTGAACTGCTCCAGGCAGTAACATAATATCATTCCAAACCAGTGACCCCAACAACTCTGACACTCTAAATGTCCCAAAGTACATCCAAACCCTTAATGTTACCCACACTATGTGATCCACCAATTCCTTGAATATACTACACAAACCCCATAGCAACACCTTAAAAATCTGCTTTGCAACCTTATTCTTGTTCAAACCTTCCTCCCTACCCCATCCC
The DNA here is from genome assembly GCF_019279795.1 of Protopterus annectens. NCBI lineage: Eukaryota > Metazoa > Chordata > Ceratodontiformes > Protopteridae > Protopterus > Protopterus annectens. The sequence continues at coordinate 1,078,311,638 of NC_056743.1, forward strand.
TTCAGCACTTGCCCACTGTCCAGATTTAGTAAAATCCTTCAATCTCTCCATGCGAGCAAACACACTAATTGCTGTAAAATCCACTTTAACTGATTTTACCACCTTACCCTGTACCCTAGCCCCAGCTAAATATTGCAACAGCAGCTTTTCTGACCAGACATTTTCTTCCTTCGGTAACTGCAAAACAAACCTGCCGAAATCATGCAATGCCCTACCATAAGCCTTCTCGGTGGACACTGCCTAAGACTGCTGCACCAATCTCCCGATCACTGCAGCCCAATCCTCCACACCTCATCTGGCACCACCATGGGGTCCTCTACTGCCATTCGGGCCAACTGCCAAAACCTGGAAAACAGAAAATGAGACAGCCTGTCAGCAATCTCATTCCTCACCCTTGGTACATGCACATCTGTGAAGGAAAAATTAATCAACAAACTTTGCAGAACCAATTTACACAATACCAACAATGAATGTTCAGACTTAGCCAACTTAACCTGAAAACTCGCACAGTTGCAACATTGTCAGAATTAAAAGCAAGCCTCCTGCCCCTCAAACATTCCTGCCACACCACAGAGCTGCCCAAATTGGCATCAGCTCCAAAAAGGCAACATCATGCTTTCATTTCTTCTGCCATTCAGGTGGCATGGCACCGCAAACCACTGTCCTGCAAAAAATGCCCACATACCCATGTCCCCTACTACATCAGTAAACAGCTGTAAATCTTCTTGACCTACCTAATCCCACTGCCAAAAGGAAACACCATTAAATTGCTCCAAAACCTGCAAACACAAAGTCAAATCCTCATGAGTTAATTTGCTAACTCTTACCCAATAATGCTTAATTTTTCCCCCTTTCAACAGGAATGCCACCAACCTACAAAAGTGCCATCCCAGGTGAACCACCCAACAGGCAAAATTCAATAGCCCGAAAAGTTTCATAGTATCCCTCACCTGCACCTTATTCCTAGCCTTAATCCAAACTATCTTCTTTTTTAGCCTAGCTACTTTCTCCCCAGGCATGCAAAATAAATCCTGTTCCACATGCACACTCAACCCCAGAAAATCTAGTACCTTTGCCAGCCCTTCCAACTAGTGGGTGGCCAACATAACCCCCAGTTCCTCACATATCCTCAAAAACTCATCCATAGCCACTGCTGCTCCCTCATTCCCTTCACTTGCAAGCAAAAAATCATCCAAATAATGCACCTGTCTCTGCTTATTCACTCCCTGTTGCCATATCCAATGTAAAGCTGTGCTAAACTTTTCAAAACTGGAGCAGACCACTGAACATGCCAATTGCACACTCCAAAATGTGCCTCTCAAAGACAATTCCCAATCTCAAAACCCCTAAGACCCTCCCCTTCCATACCTCACTTCCTCCATTCATCATTCCACTAATTAAGTCTTCCTTGTCCTAACCGCATTGTAAAGCTTGTCTTTTCTGCCTAACCTTTCTGACCCCAACCTTCCCATACCTGCTCATCTACACCCTCTTCTCCCCCATTAAAGATATCCTGTGATAAATTTGTCTGTTCCAAACATCATATGTTCCAATATTTTTACATTGACATCACACTTACTGCACCAGTTTAAGATTCCTATTTTTCTAACTATATTCTTAATACTAAGCAAAAGTACTCTAAAACTGACTTTATTTTTTAACTCCTTAGATACTGTATTATTTGTTTCTTTAGACAAATTTGCCATCCATTTTACTAACTTTAGCCATTTCATTTATTTTTCTCTTTTAGACTTATCTCTTTAAACTTTGTTTTTCTAACTCATACTGTTTTAACAATAGACTTTTTTTCCTTTCACTATTTTCCTATACCAAACATTAGCGGACCGGAGTTCCGCTGTGGCGACCCCTAACCAGGATAAGTCGAAAGACACAACAATTATTTTCCTATATGTCTTCTTCATCTCTTATTTTAGAACCTTTTTCTATAGCTATAGCATCTTTTTTATTTTTTTCATTTTCTACATTTTCTTTATCTTCTATTTCTACTATTTCTTCTCTTTGTTCATTTTCCACTCCTTTGCTTTCTACTTCATCATTTTTTCTATTTTACAATCCATCTATAAATGCTCAGCTTTTCACATTTATAACATTTCAATTCACATTTTATTGTATCATGATCCATTTTACCACAAATATAACATTTCCTTTTATCACAATTACTTATTAAGTGATCTTCCTTGCCACAGGGAAAAAACATGTTTTGGGCTGTCTTCAGTATTTTACTACACTCTTATTTCCTTATATAGTTATCACACTAGGAATATGTACATTTTTTTCTTTTTCCATTTTCAACACAATGTTACAGTCCCATCCACCAGTCCATAAACCCCTGTTGTGCTAAACTTTTATAATGCCCATAATTTATTTACATATTTTACTTAAATGTCTCTTTAAAGTCTCTTTTTCTACTTCCATTCAAAAGTGAATGCGTGTTTTCTTTTTTGTTTCCCTTTTGAATGCTTTGGCCACATACAAATTCCATGGGTTGAAGATCATTTTCTTTTTGTATTCTCCCAGAAAACTTTCCATAGCAGGCCTGGTTTCAAATATAATGTCATAAAATGTCTCTTTGTTAATAAGAATGAACACTCTTACCTCTTGAGCCTTTAAGCCTAATGATACTATAAAAGTATCTCAAACATCGTATCTGTCCAATTATTTCCTCTTCATTTTGAATTCTAACAATAAACTTCCACATAGTGTTGCATCACCTTTCTTCTCTTCTTCTCCCTCCAATCTTCCTTCACTGTCTTTCACTGTCTCTGCATATGATTTCCTCTTCTTGCCTTTTTCCTGCAAAATAGAATCAGCTTCTTCAGTTGGTATCCTGTCCCTAATTTATTCCCAAAAAAAAAACCCTTTCCACTCTCGGGTTCGTTCTGCACCATCAGCTAACTGAGTATATCATTCTACAACCCTCCCAACTGGAGGGTTGTAAATATGCATTCTTCATTATGCAATCTACTTATTATAGACTCAGCAAACAGATTTTGCTGAAAACTATCCTCTGCACCCTGCATCGACTCCTCAACAGAAACAACACTGGCATTCACCTCTCTGCTTTCTGCCACCTTCTCTATCTCATGTACCATTCTCCCATCCACCACTGCACTAGGAATGTGATGAGAACACCACAATGAGTAGGAGATTTTCACCAATGCCTTGGCCAAATTTTCCATAGCAGCATAAATACCAAGTCAGGTCTCCACCTTCTTATGGGTGAGGTATGTAAGCATGTAAGAAAGTCTGCAGACTTTGTAAACCAATGTGTATGTAGTTCATTGTCTTGAGCTGCCATTATTAACTGTTATTTTTTTTGGTTTAAATTCACGTTTCCTTAGCTATTCATATGTCAAATTTTGATCAACATGTGGTTCTTCCAGACTTTCCAAGATAGCTGCATGCTGATCAACAGCTTAACTTCAGCTTTTCCAATGTGAAAAAAAAGAAACTGAAAGACAAGGACCAGGAACACTCTCACTTTTAGTACATTCAGTTACTGGCTAGTAAGTACTCTGTCTAGATGTCAGCAAAGGAGAAACTAAGACAGCCTGAAAGAAACTCAACTTGAAAAGGAGAAGAGAAAACACTGACTGTGAAGAATCCTGCAGCTTCTCAGCAAAAAGCAGTTCAGGCTCCAGCTTTGGTGCAAGAGCAAGACATGGCTTCTAGTAATCTAGAGGAAAAAAAAAGTCAAGTGTGCTTGGAGCTGATTAAAGTTAATGAAACACTGAAGGAGTAAATCAACTCAAATAACAAAAGGCTGTAAAAATACAAGAAGCTTTAAATAGATATTCAGATGAGCTGATAAAACTGAAAACAAAATCAGGGGTTGAAATGAAGAAAATGCTGACTGCATACCAGATTGCTTAGGAAGTGATGTTTCAAAAAATTGTATAATTAGAGGACAGACCACATGCAGAAAATCTGAGATTTCCTGCTGTACAAGAAAAACAAGAAGGAACAGACTGAATGAATTTTATGAAGGCACAAATAAGCAACTGGACTGGTATTTCACAGCAGGAACTGTTTGAAATGTCACACCATGTATATGCTTTCAAACCCAACCACGAGAAAGCAGCCAAGACCTTTATTAGCAAAGATGCAAACCTACCAGCAGAAAGAGTTGATTCTGACAAAACTGTGGCAAAAGGGCAAAAGTTGGAGACATTACAGTGTTTGCAGAAAATGATCATTCACTGTACCTCAGGCAGAAGAGAAACAAATTAATCCTGTAATTAGAGAATGTGAAGAGGCAGGTGTAAGATTCAAGCTACTATATTCAGCTGTCTTCAGAACATTTATTTCCTGCAAGATCAAAGTATTTTTTAATGCAGAACAGGCAAAGGAGAAAATACAAAAGTATGTCTAACAAAAATTTTGTCTGGCAGAAGGGGACACTTCTTCTCATTCTTCTAATAATAAAGCACATGGACAGACTTTGCCAGTGAAACCTTTTCCATTGTTCCAAAAGAAAATGAGGGACACAGATAAGCATAGGAGTTGACTAAAAGAATCATGAATAACTTGGAATTGAACCAGTGTCTGGAGTTGGGAAATGCAGATGAACAGGAAGCAAAATATAAATTAGTGAATAAATGTGAGGTTGCAAAGCATCAGTTATATTTGTGAAATATGCCTGTGTAAAAAGTGGAAAGAATGGACCTTTTTTGACTTTGTTAAACTTTTGGGATACTGAAAGGCATTTACCTCACTAAGTGTCATTAATGAAAAAGAATAATACACTCAGCGGAGTAAACGCTTCACACCAATAAACAAGTATAAACGAAATACAGATAGATATCCTTTGGTGTGTGCGACCATGCATCAACAACTGAAACAAAATTATAAACAATACTTCTTCCTTAAAAACAGTTTTATTAATGTGCACAGCTAAGCGCTTTCATGACAGCTTCATCAGACCAAACAGCACACATTTACTAACACGCCCTTTATATACTCTAGGCAATAATGACGTGAACTAATTATTAAGACTATGTTAACCATCATTACCATAATTCTTAAAATGTTTACATTTAAAACATCTATTTTCTTAATTTTATAGACCTGTGAACAAGTCTGCCGATGTTATCATATTATATCGGAATCTATTAAAATTTATAAAATGCATTTTGGAAAAAAAATATATATATATATATATATATATATATATATATATATATATAATTTTTTTTTTTTATTGACTTCTTCAAACCAGAAGAAGAGAAACTTAAAGTTTCTATTTTAAAGCAGCAGGAAGCTCTATATGATCGTTTTTTGTCTATTATAGTAGATCGTGCTTTAAGTACTGTGTTAGATGGTGTCCTAGTTTATGAAAGGCGCCTTTTGCAACAAAAGTGCACCAAAATTGATAGAGATACCAGAGATTTTAAGGAAGGCCATGTCTTCACTTGGCCTAGATTTACTCGAGAAACGGGACAAAATAATTATGGGAGAATTAATGCTGCTTTTTCACACAACAGAAAGCAAATGGGTAGTGTGAATGTAGCACAGAATGTTATATCTGCTCCCTTTCAGACATCTGATATCTCTGTAACAACTGGTCTGGCTGTTAGCAATGATGTTAACCATTCTAACAATAGACAGATGGATGTGACTTCTGGTACTAATATTCTAGCAGATAAAATGAATGAAAATTCGCATGTCCACACACTTCCTATTTTGGTTATGCAAGATGATTGTTCTCAAAGTAGTGAGGATGGCAATAGTGACATGTTGACTAATAAACAACAAACAGTTAGGCCTAAAATACCTGTTAATAATAAGAATCATATGGGTTTTCCACAATTTCCCCTTCCCATATCCATGGAGAAAGGGACAAAGAGAGACCGCTCTGCCAGTCGTGGCAGGACAAAGCAAAAACATTCAATAGAGAGACAATCCAATCAGACTCTCAAGAGAATGTGGCAACAGACAGAGACAACCTAATTTTGAACATCTCAAGAAGGACACTAGATAGTGATGAAATTAATATTGTAAATAAAGGCTTGAGTTTTATTCCAATGAGTGCCAACAATTTGGCAGATGTACTAATTGATATTAAAATGTTTTTGAGAAATGTATTATTACAGCATGAATTTGGTATGTAGTCTAATGAAAAGAAACCTTGTTTTAGGAAACCAAGCACTTATATGCCCAATAACCATCCATTGATAGATGTGTTCTATAGAATGGTGGAGGATGATTTACATGAGTATTATAGTGTTAGTAAATCAGATAAACGTTCTAATAGATATAACAATCTTACATTTAGGGATAGAACAGCTTTATCTAGGCTACGGGATGATTGCACCATAGTAATTAGATCAGCAGATAAAGGTGGTCCCATTGTAGTGATGGACTACGAAGGGTATCATGAAGCTATGCTTAAGTTGCTAAGTGATGATAAACACTATAAATTGATAAATAGTGATAAAGTGGAAGAAATCAAATATCAGCTATTTAATTTAATTGCTGACTTAATTAAAAGTTTTGACATCACTTCAGACTTAGATGACTATCTGTTGGTGGAATTTCCCATGATTCCTGCCATACAAGGTTTACCTAAGGTCCACAAGGATAGTCTCAATCCACCAATGAGATCTATTGTCTCAGGTAAAGAATGGTGCACTGAACCATTTTCAGTATATGTAGAGAAAGTCTTAAGACCAGTATTAGACAGGAACACCATCGTGCTTAAGGATACCAAACAATTTTTGTTAGATCTACATAGTTTTATGAAGGTTCATCTGCTAAATCCAGATATTCTATTTATCACCTTAGATGTACAGTCATTATTCACAGTCATACCCAATAATTTGGGCATAGACACAGTTAGAGAATATTTAATCAAGCATGGTGACATTGATTATAAACATATAGATTTGGTTTGTCTCTTCCTGGAAGTTATTTTAGAAAATAACATCTTTGTATTTGAACAGAACTTCTGTATTCAATGTGATGGTGTAGCTATGGGCACTTCTTCTGCCAATAGCTACGCCAACATGGTATTGGCTCTTTGGGAGGAAAATTGTCTCTTTAATTATGATATTTACAAACACCATGTTTTATTTTATCGTCGTTTTGTAGACAATGTCTTTCTCCTTTGGAATGGGAGGGTGGAAGAATTGGAGAGATTTGTATTTGATATTAATGGAATGACAAGCTTTTTGAAATTTACACAAAATTATTCCAATGTATATATATAGAATATTTAGATGTGTATATAGAAAGAGTCATGGATGTGTATATCAATACAGGTGTCTATAGAAAGCAATGCCATAGAAACAATCTATTACACAGACGAAGTATGCATCCCCAATACATTTTTAAAAACATAATAAGGGGACAGGACATGAGAATTTCTCATTTAAATGCCACGGATATAGGTTATCGTGAGGTCTTGACTGATTTTAAGAACAGATTGGTAAATCGAGGCTATAAAGAAGCAGAAATTGATAATAGCCTTCCAGACATGGCTATATTGAGGGAAGATAGAGCTGCACCTTATTTTTCCATTAGAATTGAGCATGATAGTACAGTAAGACAAGATATCAAGAGCATAAAGATACCGATGTAGTACATAAATGACAACAAATTTATTTTTAATATAATTAACAACCATTGGAAGATACTCACTAATAATGATGAGTTTAAGGAGATAGTGGGTGATAAACCATCTTTTAGATATAAAAATAGACCCAACCTCAAAAAAAATACTTTATCATAAATTAAGTAGATACACTTCAAATAATATCTCGAAAACCAATCCATGTGGACATTGTAATTATTGCAATTATATTAATAATAAAGGTTACTTTCTCCATCCAGATACTGGAGAATCTCATAAGTTTAAAATAGATGCTGACTGCAATACAGCGAATATAGTTTATTTAGCAGAATGTGATCTATGTGCATCGTTTTATATAGGGAAAACTAACAGGTCCTTTCGTACCAGGATTAGAGAACATGTGTATGCCATCAAAGTACAATATCACAATAATGCTTTAGCCAAACATGTTATGATGTTTGGCGAACAACATACATTTAGATTTATGGCTATAGACGCTGTATTACCTATTATTAGGCAAGGTGATATCAGGAACAGTATGGAAAAAAGGGAAATGACATGGATTTTAAAATTTAGAGCAGACAGAGGTCATGGGCTTAATGAGAGAGCTTCTCTCAAACCAATTTTGAAAGCCTGTTAATAAGGTTTTTCATATATATATATAAGGATTACACAAGTATAACAACTAATTAGCCATTTTAAGTAAAGATTTTATTTATAAGCATTTGTAGATATATGTGAAAAAAAAATTATATATATATATTTTCAAAATGCATTTTATAAATTTTAATAGATTCCGATATAATATGATAACATCGGCAGACTTGTTCACAGCATATATGGTTTTCTTTATATATTTGCATTGCATCTAGGTCTATAAAATTAAGAAAATAGATGTTTTAAATGTAAACATTTTAAGAATTATGGTAATGATGGTTAACATAGTCTTAATAATTAGTTCACGTCATTATTGCCTAGAGTATATAAAGGGCGTGTTAGTAAATGTGTGCTGTTTGGTCTGATGAAGCTGTCATGAAAGCACTTACCTGTGCACATTAATAAAACTGTTTTTTAAGGAAGAAGTATTGTTTATAATTTTGTTTCAGTTGTTGATGCATGGTCGCATACACCAAAGGATATCTATCTGTATTTTGTTTATATATGTCATTAATGTTTGGAAGCACACTGAGGAGAGTGTATTTCTATGAAACATTTCATGATATAAATGACATGTTTTATAGTAAAATTATTTCAGTTGTTCTTGTATGTGATAAAGATACTAAAATAAACAGTTGCATTTTTCTTTCTTTCTTTCTCCTTTTTAATATTAAGAAATGTAGGAAATACAATGCAAAAAGAGAAAAGAGACAAAAGCATGCTCAAGTTAATGGATTATAATCTTGGGTTGCTGATGTGGGAAATGGGGTGCAAAAATACACATATCATAATATATGTAGAGGTGACTTGTTTTCTTTTACATTTGCATAGGTGAATGCCTGGATTAAGACATTTGGCTTAATCTAATAACATATTTTAAGTAGAAACAAATAAATAACACTGAATATAATGAAACATTTTCCTTTAGTTTGTCTTTAGAAGCCTGCAGTTTAGGACTACATTTTTTCTTTTATATTTCCATAGCGATAAGCTGACTATAGGGCAATAAAAAAGCCAAACCATTGTTTATTTAAGGCTGAAAGTTAATGTTGTCTGAAAGCATACAAATTGTTTTTCACATCTGGGAGGGGAATAAAGATAAAAAGAACAGTGTAAGTAGAAGCACAGGCAACAACATGTGTCTTAGCGGGTCTACCTGATAACGCCGAAAGCTTGAAACGCCAATGATGAGAAGACCGACACCAGAAGATCAACAATGAAGATGACCGACAGTTGAGAATCCCAATGCTGAGAACACCAACATGTCAAATGAGTGCTAGTGGGTAAGTATGCGGTAGTGACAGACATCAGAGTTAGTGTGCGGGTAAGGTAAGTGTGCGATAGCGACAGTCTGTAGGGTTAGGTGTGGGTTAAGTGAGTTAGGGTTAGGGCGCAGGTTAGGTGAGTGTGCGATAGTAACGGACCTTAGGGTTAGGGTTTGCGTTAAGGTTAATGCATAGATAATTGTGTATGTAAGGTTCAGTGTAGGTTTGTAAGGTTTTTGGTGTGCTTGTGTTGTGTGTGTTCTTTTTGGACAGGGGATTTGTTTTGTTTGTTGAGTGTCGGGATTGTGGTTTGTCGGGTATGTGACGTTTCATGTTTTTGAACATTCGGTTTTGTGGTGTCGGTGATTTCGTTGTCGGTGTTTTAGCATGTCGGTGTTGTCAGGTAGACCCGTCTTAGCATGGATAACCTTAACATTAGATTAGTTAAGGCCTATGTTTGCAGCTGTCTATTTGGAACAATTGTTCTAATTAGTAGGGTTAAACTTCATTATTTGAAGATGTACATAGATGTGTGTGTTCGTATTACATTTACAGGTTCTGATGGTATACTAGGGTTAGTTTTTGTTTTTGTTTGAGGGTTTCCATTAAACAAAAAGTCTTGAAAATTGTGCCATAGGTTCCAATGTTGATGATGAGAAAAACTCTATAAAGGATCAACTTGCCAAACATTAATTGGTGCATGTATCACCAAAGCAGGAAACAGACATTTAAAATAACTGTCATATATAATAGGTGGGAATAATAACTTCTTGTCATAATGGTAATATTTTCCATATTTTCTTGGAATATGAATGGCCTCACAGGTATAGACAAAAAGAAAATAAAAGAATATTTTATTGTATTAAGAAATGCAAATACCAATGATACAAGAGGCACATATGAAAATAAATGAGCACATGCATTTGATAAAGAAAGGATTTCAGGGAGGTAGCTCCAATAGTGATATAAGAAGAAAAAGTATAATGGCAGATTTGTGGTAACAGGAAGCTACTGGCAAAGGATGAGGATTACAGTGGCATATATTTATATTCCTCCTAAAACTGCTATTATGGAGCTTAAAAGGTTTTGGGGAGAAATAAACAGATTTAAGCAGGAAATATTACTTATAGGTGGGGACTAGAATTTGATTTGCAACAATGAGGATGTATCTGGGGACAAGAAAAATATAACAAAACACTAAAGACATTTATGAAAATATTTGATATAGAAGACATCAATTCAGTAGTAGGAACTGAAGAATGTACATATTATTCCCCAATTTACAGGAACATATGCATTTAACTGAGAACTTTGACACATATTCAATACTTATTTTAGATTATGCACCAATAATTACTAAGGTAAAATGCAAGGTAATGAACTGAAGATGAGACATTGAAGCTTCCTCATCTACCTGTTAAAAAGACAGGAACTTAAGGAATGGGTAGTGAAGAGTATTAGGGAAGACAGAAAGTACTTCATAAGTTATAGTAGTGAGTGAAATAAAATGAAAGTGTAATTTAAAATTAGGGAAGAAATAAAAGAAAAACAGAAATGGTTAAGAAGGAACAAGAATTATTCAGAGGGGCTGACACAGGTTAAAGTATTACAGAGTAAGGGGTATCTCACAGAACAAGAAGAGGTGCAATTGCAAGGTGCTAAAGAGAAACTAAGGGAGTACTTGGATAATATGCATGCATTTAGGAGAGCTGCTAAGTAACTGTTTTTTTGAAAATAACTACAGAGCACAAAAACTTTTTCGGCACAATGACTTACACAACAGAAAGTAGGAAGTGTTGTCACCAAACTTAGGGAGCCTATAATAAGAAAAATGACCAGAGATCCTGTAGTGGTGTTAGAGATTTTTTCAGAAAATTTATGAAAATTTATATAAAGCAGAGGCATGGGGAAATCAAGAAAAGACACAAATCCAAATATTTATGGAAAACTGAAATATGCCAAGGCAAGAGATAGATGAGGCTCGACAATTAACACTTATGATAGGATGAGATAAGATAAAGTGGTGATGTATAACCAATTTGCAGGGATGCCTATTGGAATAGATGATATTCCTGTGAATGTTTGTAAGCTAGGAGGGAAGAAAGTGATAAAAATCTGGAAGGTTTTGTTTAGCAATATTTTTAAAGGAGGGGAAGCACCAACACTCTAGTAAAACACTGTGCTGGCTGTAATACCTAAAGATGGTAAAACAAACATCAGATCTATATTCATAAAGTCCCATTTTAATTTCAAACCATGATTCTAAAGGGATTATACCTATAATGGTAAAAATAATGACAAAGGTGCTAAATATGGATCAATGTGGTTTTGTGGAGGGGAGGCAAATATTTGACAACATTAATAGAACAATGATGATCCAGAGGGAAGCAGAATATAAGAAAATACTGCAGTTATTGGTGGGTTTTGATGCAGATGAAGCATTAGACTGAGTAAACTGAGATTTTATGAGTAGGGCAATAGAAGCATTTGCATTTTCTGATACAATAATAAGGTTAATTAAGTAGATTTATGAAGATCCAAGGCACACATCAAAGTGGAAGGGTTCATCTCTGACACGTTTTGCCTAAACAGAGGAACCAGGCAGGTGTGTCCCCTTCCCCTTTGTTATTTGTGTTATATTTAGAACCATTGGCAAAGAAAAATGGGGATTCAGAAATTCAAAGGTATAATTGCTGTAGTATTCAAGAAAAGTTTGCTTTATTTGCAGATGATATTTTGTACCTAATAAATCCAGAAATAGTCATCCCACTGTTATGGAAAATTGTGAGACAGTTCATTTATTTCTAGCAATAAAACAAAGACTATAAATGTAAGCTATGTACCCACATATGAATTGTTTCTGCAATATCCATATTTACAGGGGCATGATAAAATAGAACAGAAGCTGCTGTTAAAAAATGATAATTAGTTTTGCATGTAAAATATGGCACAATAACTATAAGAATCAATCAGAGGAGGTCAGAAAAGATTGGAAAGAGATTAAATAAGCAAGTAACAAATATATAATGGGAGGGCAAATGTATGGCTCCCAAATATGCAGCAAAGTCTAGAAGATTGAGGATTTTTGCCTGGAAGTGTCTGCATAGGTACTTTTACACCCAAGCAGATTCCAAATAAATTTTCCTCAGCTAGATGTCAAATGTTGGAGGTGTAATGGAGAAGAAAGCGCTGCCTGGCTGAATACGTTTTCAGAGAGTAATGAGTTGGCATACATAAAAAATTCCCTTTAGGATACTCTGCCAGGAATATTAGATGAGCAAATGAGTGCAATTAAGGAAGTGATTTTTTTAAGATGAAAATGAGAATCTGAATTGCCTAGACATAGTAATCTTTGTTAAGTGTAATTCTGGTGCCTGCCAAAAAAATCACCACAATTACTAGAAAATGGAAATTAAACTCTAAACCAAGCATACTTGAAGTAGTGAATATTGTAAAAGGGATAAAATAACAGGAAGTGAGATCTTTAACAAAGAGTAGGAATAAATTACATAGAAAAAATGGGAACTGTGGGAAAAGTACATGCAGAAAAAATGTTTTGGAGGAGAAATGAGGTTTAAGAGAAGGCAGGAATTTAACAATTTATGTAATGTTAGAATGATTATATTATATAGGACAATGTATGTGATATATAATGTTTATAAATGTGAACTTGCTAATATGTCTTGCTTACTTTTATATAAAAGCAAGTTTGCTTCTGTCACAAGTGATAACTTTGAGTCCAAACTGGCCACATCTACTAAAGGCAATCATAAGGCCTTCTTCACATATGCTCGCAATCTCAAAGGAAGCACTCAGATCTGCTCAGAACTGGTGGTCAAGGACACCACATACACAAATGCCACAGATATAGCCAACTTGCTGACAGACAAGTTCAGTGAAAACTTCACTCCTCTGCCCCCCCTCATTAAATCAGGACATCCCCAGCACCTGCCTCCCTCCCCTTATCTCTAGGGAGCAAGACATCACTGCCCTCTCAAAGGCAAAAAAATACAGCCACCATGGGCCCCTATAATGTCCCAGGCTGCATCTTACATGAACTCATACAGGAACATGCAGCAGCATTAGGCACCCTATTCAAACCAATGCCAGAGTACTGGGTTTGTCCCAGCTGAGTGGAGGGCAGCCACTGTCATCCCTGTGCACAAAGGTGGAGCATTCACTGATACAGAAAATTATAGACCCATCAGCCTAACTAGCCTGATCTGCAAGGCCATGGAACAGATTATTATGGACCTCATTAGCAAGGACATTGGCAACCTCCAAACACTCGATCCCACACAGTTTGGTTTCATCAAGGGGAGGTCATGCCTGTTAAATTTGGTTGACTTCTTTGAGACAGTCACCAAAGCCATGGATGAGGGGAAGACAGTGCACACTGCCTACCTTGACCTGGCTAAAGCCTTCAATACTATTCCCCACTCAGGTATGACAGATAAACCCTCTCAACTAGACATCAATCCATATGTTACCAGATGGGTAGAAAACTGGGTCACTGATAGAACCCACCTAGTCAAAGTAGGTGAAGCCACCTCAAGCAGTAGACCCGTAATGAGCAGTCCACACCAGGGATCAGTCTTGGGGCTTCTGTTGTTTGGGATATACTTTTCTGATGTGCAGGCCAAAACCAGTGGGCTATGGCTGACCATTTTAGCAGATGACTGCAACCTGGATACTGTCATCAATTCCCCTAGTGATGTGGCCAACTTCCAAGAGGGTCTCACCCAAACAAATGACTGGTGCCAGAAAGATGGCCTCAAACTGACTGAAAAATGCATCATCACCCCCTTTGGGGAGAGTGACTTCCCCACAAATTGTCACATTAATAACAAGGTCCTAAGCATGCAATCAGTCATGAGGGACTGGGGCACCCAGGTTGACCACCATATTGCCTCCATTGTATGGAAAGCTTTCTACATGGTCCACATCATTAAGAAAGGTATCTCATCCAGGGACAAGGAGGTCATAATATCCCTGTATTCTTCCCTTATAAGACTCATTATTGAGTACAACTCCCCTTTCAGCATGTACCTTGCAAAGCACATGCAGCAGCTGGAGATACCACAGAGGTTCCTCACTAGGACAATTCAAGGCCTCAGACATCTACCCTACACAGATAGGCTAAAAGCCCTGTACTTCTACTCAGTCTCATACAAACTCCTCAGAGGTGACTTCTGCCTGGCATACAAAGCAATCTCAGACCCCGCCTTGATGGGATTGCTGCATATCTGCAAGGCAAACTCCGCTTGAGTAATCTCAACCTGATCTGTGTCATTAAAAGAACTTGTTGGTGGGAGAGTTTGTGTCCCAGAGACTCCCCCATTTGTAGAATAGACTGTCTCTCCACTTCAAGCAGAGTACTTCATTAACCCTTTTTAAGAACAACCTGGATAACTGGATGGGGAACAGAAAATACACCATTGCAATTCCACCTGTATCCCTGCTGCACAGGGGCATCAGGTGCTGAGGCTTGTAAGGGCCTCAAGGCCAAAAGTCTAGTAACTTCCTCTGATCCTGTGAGCTTATGGTAGTTAAATACATGATATTGTTCTTCCAGGATTTCTTTATACTTGCCACTATAATTGTGACTTTTCAGTTTTTTCCATTTTCTTTTGGTCATGTCTTTATATATTTCTTTTTGGCACTTTCTATTGTCTGATTTTTGCCTACTTTTTGGTTTGATTTCCATTTCTAGTCCTTCCTGAAATGTTTTTACTAATTTGAGCAAATATGTCATTTTAGACTTGTTTTCTTCGCAGTTTAGAAGTTTGACTATGTTTGGATTTTATGATGTCAAAAATCATGTATATACAGAAAATGTGGCCAAGATGTCTAACTGAGAGCAGCAACTTGTGAAATCTCTGTAACTGAAAGCTTTTTTCTGACAGAAAATATAATAAAAAATTAAAATTTGGAGATTCAAGTTAGCTAATTTTATTCACTAATAGAGAAAAGATTTATAGCTTCAAGTTCTTCAAAATCATAATTTACTTTTCAAAATTTCAACTACTTGGTAAAAAGAGAAGAGATTTCAACATGATTCAAGAAATGGTACTTAAGATTCTTGTGTTAAAAAAGACACCTGGTCACTAATATCTAGTATACAGGATGTATTACTTAAAATGGACAAACTGGATACCAAAATAGAAAGTTTCAAAGAAGAGACCAGAAAGAAGATGGAACATATAGAAATCCATATGAAACAACAAACCACACAAATCAACAGTATGGAAGCTTTAAATGATCACGAAGGAAACATAACTGAAGATGAGTCTCAGAATACATTTCTTTTAAAACAAAATAATGGGCTCTTAGATAAAGTTGATGATTTAGAAAATAGAGTGAGATGAAATAACATTAGAATTTATGGTTTATCTGAAAATTATGAGGGAGACAATATAATAAATTTCTTAACTTCCTGGTTACATAAAACATTACATATATCTGAAACTTTATCTTTTGGAATTGAAAGAGCACATAGATCTCTGAGAGCACATTTGAAGAAGGAAAACTTGCCATCATGTTCAATTATAGTTAAGTTTATCTTTAGGTTAGAAAAAATCAAATATTAAAAACAGCATGGTTAAACTTATCTATTAAAATAAGTGAACATGTAGTCATATTTGACAATAATTATTCCAGTAAAGTCATGTGTAAAAGAAAAACCTGCTTACCACTGATCAAGGAACTTAAAAAAGAACAATATTAAAGCCACTTTGGTGTTTTTGTCCTGGAAAACTGCTTTTAAATTTAAAAAGCTAAAAAACAAGTGACTTTTATTCTCTTATTGCAGAACTTTTATTTTTCTGAAACAATAGATTTAGCCTTTAAGTAAAAGGTTTGCCTTGGACATTAAGCTTCAAACTATATGTAAGTATGTATGTATATTTTAATCTAAAACATTTTTCATGATAAGGAATACACATGGTTAGTTTTACTGTTTTACTATATTTACAGTTTTACTATATTTACAGTGAAAGACTTAGTATATTTTGTTTAACTAAACTTATACATGCATTTCTAAATGTTAAATGAATGCTTGCTGTAAGAGAATGTCATGATCTTATAAGCAATAGAATTAGTAACTTTAAAACTGTATTAAGAATTGCAATTTATTTATTTAACTTTGCTTAGTTTATGCATTGCTGGGTTAACTGAATGTCAAATCTAAGTTATATGCTAATTACAAATGTTAAAGCACTGGTGATTTATTTTTCTTTGTTCTTGTGTAACAAACACATTCCTTTCACAGGTCATTTATAAAGCAACTAACAGTTAATAAAAGCTTGAGAACAAAAGTATATTCCAGTTATTTGAGATTGCTGGATTCTTGTTTACCTTGCTTCCTGCTTGCTTCTTCAGCTGTTTTGAATACAATCTAGGTGAAAGTTCATCAATAATGTTTGTGAAAACAGAAAGGAACATTCTTTTTTCTTTCTTTCGATCAAGTATGTATGTATGAAATGTACTAAAAATATCTTTTTTTTCTGTTTTTAGAAGTGGAAAATTGGTAAAACAAAAGCTATAGTAATGTTTTATATTGAGCTGTTGCTGATATAGAATTTGTTTACATTTTGCTGAATATTAATAGCTTATGCTGTATTGTTATTAACCCTAACTGTACCTATTAATGGAAAGAAGTAAAGTTCAATGTTTGTTACTGATTAGTTTGATGTTTGTTACTGATTAGAACAGTTTAAGAGAATTAAGAAGAATGAGGAAAATTACAGATCAAAATAGCAGCTACTGTGTGCTGTGAGTTATCATTTTTGCAAGTTGTAATCAAATTCTAATGCTAGGATGTGAAGCTTAAGTCAGAACAGCAGTTCACAATGGCTAAAAGCACGCATTCAAATTAAACAGCAGGAATTCTTTTATGTATATATTGAAGATTGTAATGCTAGAATAAGATGACAAAACATCTAATGAATGAAATGCAAATGCACAAGGAATGAAATATCTACTATGTAATATTAATAAAAGAGCAGCATCAGTAAGTTAAGAAATATATACATGTACTATAATCTCTAATAGATAGCTGGTGATTAAATAACTCTGATGGGAGATTTTAGAAATACAGATCATATAGAATAATGTAGAATATTAGTGGGTAAATAAGACAGACAACAAACTTCTTATAAAAAAGATATGTATTACATATACCTGCATATGACAAAAATGTGAATGCACACAATCTTACATAATTTACATAGAAAATCATATAAATATTTGAAAATATCATGAAAGCTGAAATTTGAAGCTTGGTCATGTGAACTTTGAAGGTTTTTGCATATTCTATGTTATTAGATTCACTACTACCTCCTGGAATAACTAATTTCATAAGTGAGAGATGAAGAGATTCACTTGATAATTAAAGATATACAAGATTTAGATAACTAAGGTTATGAAATGTTATCATCTGCTTCTTTTAACAAAAAAGAGGAGAGGAACTGCTATACTTTGGATAAAATCTACTGTAATGCCTAAGGTCATGGAGTCCACTAATGATCCTAAAGGAATGTAAACATTTGTAATAATTAAATATAATGGCAAACTCTATACACCAATTCATTTTTATTGGATATCTAGAATAGGTGCAAGAGTGGCTAAACATCACTTAAGCTTACTATAAAGTCATTGGAAGGGTAGTTTTATTTTATCAGGGGATTTTAACTGCATATCTAGTATAGTAGATACAAATGAGCAGAAAGCTAAAATTCTGGTATTGGCTAAAGCCCTAAACTGATGGATTATTGATAATAATTTAATAATACTTTAGTTGATTTAATAGTAAAAGCAGAAGCTATGTCGTTGCTCTTCACTCATTATTCATATGTGCATGGGATACAAACTAGAATTAATAAGATTTATGCCTCAACAGATTTACTTAATACAGTGAATTATTTTAAAACTATTCTCTTGTCATTTATCTGATCATAATGCATTAAGTATTAATATATTAATGGATATAAGGAAATTTCAGATTATTTATAGAATCCCAGTATATATAATGAAATTAAAAAAATATTTAAGAGTTATCTTAAAGAACAAATTGAGATTTTTTTTTATTCGAATGATAATGGTCAGGTTAGTAATGTCATACTATGGGACTCATTAAAAACACATATTAAGATAGAATGGAAAGATTGGTTAGTAATAAAATGAAAGAGTAGGATAAGCAGATGTTAGAAATACAAGATGAGATACACAAAGTGAGTTTTAAACAATAAACAAGGAAATTAGGTAATACTGAAGTCATTAAAAACTTAATGACAAAATATCAAACAGTTTTAACACATAAAGTGGCAATAGCTTTAGAAAAAGTAAAGTTGCACAGTTATGTCCTGACTTCATAAAAATCTACATAGATCAGATAATAGAAGTAAGATGTTAAGCAAAAAGGCACAAATCAATGACATCTGAAATCCTCACACTAAATTCTTACTTCAGACTTACAGGAAATTATTAATATTTAAAAAAAATTACACGAGGATCTTAACAAAGATAACAATAATAATTCTGATAATTACAAACTTGACAAGTATTTAAAGAAAGATGTTCATAATAAACTTAATGACCAACAAATATCTCTGTTCAAAAAGCCTATTACCCTACTAGAAGTTAAAGAAACTTTTGAAAAA
Organism: Protopterus annectens; assembly: GCF_019279795.1. Classification (NCBI taxonomy): domain Eukaryota; kingdom Metazoa; phylum Chordata; order Ceratodontiformes; family Protopteridae; genus Protopterus; species Protopterus annectens. Next base: position 1,078,330,810 of record NC_056743.1, read on the forward strand.
GGGAAAATGGCAAAGCTCCAGGTTTAGATGATTTAACTTTGGAATTATATAGTCTGCTTACATTAAATATTTTAGAATTACTGAGTGATATTTTCAGGATAATTTAGAGTGACAAAATGATTCTTCCCTCATAGACATTTTCTGTAATCTCACCTATACTTAAGCAAGGAAAGGATAATAAGTTAGTTTTTTTTCATATATTTCATTATTAAACGTAGACTATAAAATATTTACTTCCATCTTCTCTACAAGATTAATGGATAGAGTAGACAAATTAATAAAGATCAAACAGAATTTATAATCAACGGATTAATGTTTAATAACATAAAAAGAGTAGTAACTATCTTAGATTCAGCAAAAGGAATGAACAAGAAAATGACACTAATTAGATTACCTTTTTATTCTGTAGATTGGAACTGCTTGTTTAAAACTTTAGAAGTGTTTGCATTTTTAGAACAATTTATCAGAATGTTAAAAATCCTGTATAGAGACTCCAAAGCATATGTTAAAGTTGGATCTTACATTTCTCAAGAATTCACTTTAAACAAAGGCACAAACCAAAAGTTTCCCTTGTAAACTCTACTGTTTGCATTAGCTATCAAATCCTTAGCTAATAATATAAGACACAATGAAAAAATTGATGGAGTTTCATTTAACAAGTATTGTCAATCTAAAATACAGCTTTCAGTAGATTATATTTTACTAAGAAATAGATGAGGAAAATGAAATGTTTCAAGAAGTATTACTGCTGAAATTTAGTAATAATAAAACTGAAACTTTAATGTTAAGGTAATTACTAGATTGTAAGGTTAAAGACAAAAAACAAATACAATTGGAAAAAAGAGATAAATATTTAGGAATAAAAATTTGTCAAGATATGAGTAAGATTATTCATAATAATTTTGAAAAAAATATTGTTACTTCTTATTAAAAACTTTAGAAGTGTTTGCATTTTTAGAACAATTTATCAGAATGTTAAAAATCCTGTATAGAGACTCCAAAGCATATGTTAAAGTTGGATCTTACATTTCTCAAGAATTCACTTTAAACAAAGGCACAAACCAAAAGTTTCCCTTGTAAACTCTACTGTTTGCATTAGCTATCAAATCCTTAGCTAATAATATAAGACACAATGAAAAAATTGATGGAGTTTCATTTAACAAGTATTGTCAATCTAAAATACAGCTTTCAGTATATTATATTTTACTAAGAAATAGATGAGGAAAATGAAATGTTTCAAGAAGTATCACTGCTGAAATTTAGTAATAATAAAACTGAAACTTTAATGTTAAGGTAATTACTAGATTGTAAGGTTAAAGACAAAAAACAAATACAATTGGAAAAAAGAGATAAATATTTAGGAATAAAAATTTGTCAAGATATGAGTAAGATTATTCATAATAATTTTGAAAAAAATTATTGTTACTTCTTATTAAAAATGGAAAGATTTTTTTATGTTTGAGGATAGGTTAGTACATTAAAATGATTACACTACCCAAAATTATATACATATTGCATTCAATAGCTTTAATAAATGACAAAGAACTTTTAAAGAAAAAGGAAAAAATGTTAACTACATTCTTATGGTATCCTAAAAAGCTGAGAATTACTTACATAAATCTTATAAGATTATGGGAGTATGGTGGTATTATTAGCTTTCCAGATGTAGAATTGTATTATATTGCTGCAACTTGTAAATATATTATATTCTGGATAGACTTACCTTAACTAGAGAATGGAAAACCATCCAGGAGTAGATTTTACTAAATTCTTGTAAGATTATCAGCTATGATAAATTAGACGTATGTAACAATCTTTTCATCTGGTTAATATAATTTACCTTAGAAGGAAATTAATTTCAGTCTTTAGATTCTGCATATATGACATTAAATCTTAAAACAGTTATGGAATATGTTTTTAAAACTTCATTAATATCAAAATGGAAATGTTTGTGCTTTCCCATTGCATACACCTCTAGATTTATGGAAACTCAGAACAATGTTAAAATGAATTTACTAAAAAGGAATGGATTAGTACTATGTTCTGTTTGTTTTGAAAAAGGAAAAGCTAAGGCATATGAATATTTAATGAAAGATTACAAGTTAGATGAATCTGTTAACAATTTAATATTATCCATCAGTAAAAAATAAATGAATTTGTAGAAAATATGAGTGAAGAGGAACAGAAAACTATCCCCCCATTATGTGAATATATGAATGTTAAGATAAATTGACCTACAAAGTAAGCTAGTCCAAGTTATGTAATAATAATAAACGTTTTGATGCAAAATTCTGGAACTTTCTAGATAATAGTAGACAGAGTGACTCAGTAGATGGTAAGAATAAGACTTTGTTACTTAAATCAGTTAGCCAAACTTGTGAAAGTCAATGTGGAAATATATACATAGAATGTTTGCTACTCTCTAAAATATCTACATTTAGTAAAATGACTTCTTTAGTTTGTTGGAGATGTAGTAAAGATGTAAAAGTTGATTGGCTACACATGTTTGTGGCCAGTGAAAAGCTAAATTTATATTGTGAAGAGATAAGTATGTTTTAAAGGGTTATGGTCTAATAATTATTCTTTAACTATGTCAATAATATTAATGAATGTTCCACTTCCTTTATGTGTAAAAGATGAACAACAAAAATGTTCTGGAGTCATCTGGCAATAGCTAGAAAGGTTATCACAAAAACTAGAAATTAAACTCAGTTCCAACATTCAAAGAAATTTTAAGTTTACTAGCAATACTCTGTAAAACTGAAAAAGAAGTGATCAGAATAAGATTTACAAATCATACTGACTTTTAGTGGTTGGCATAGCTTTGAAATGTTGTCATTGAAATGTTAACACTCTTAATGTGCTAATTGTGTAAGATTACCTTGATGATTCAATATATTCCTAACACTGTGTAACAGTATGTGATGTTGATTTTTTTCCCTTTCTGCATATATATTGTAAATATGTTAAATTAAAAAAAGTTCTTAAAAAAAAAGCATTTATATAGTCACACCATTGCAATCCTGTATGTATAGTCAATTTCAATGAGACATATGGATATATGGTCTTGTCATATACTGTTTTTTTTAAATCATTTGATAAGCATGAAGCAGTTTTCTTGTTTTCTTCTCCTGCCTGATCTAGCATTTTTGGGGGTAAGTTAGTCATACTAGGGTTGTAAGTTAGAACAAGAAGAGTAAGCAAATTTATAGCTTCAACTTTATTCCTAGATGTCAATACAGTTTTCAATATTAGTTTTAGATGTCTAATGTAAATATTGTCCTGTAAAACTCATGAAAGGAGAACCAAGAAACAATATTTGAAATGAATTCCGTAGCAACAGGAGAATTTTTAACTAGACAGTTTGCCCTAAATGCAAAACAAAATGCTGAGCAGTCGCTAGGGGCATGTAATGTTATGCCATTAGCGTTAATATGACATGAGTAATTTGTGACCATACACCCAACAAATGACATTTCTCTGTTTTTTTTTTTTTATTTATATAGGTAGGTTCACAGATAAGTACCAGGCTAGCTGTTCTTCTGAGCCATTTTAAGCCTGGGTAATTTCATCTCAAAAGTGAGAATCAGACTGTGAGGTAAACACATTAACCACTAAAATAATCCTTGAACTCTATACATAGCTATATCTCTTTGAAGTTGTACCTTGATGAATTGCATCCATTAAATGCAATTTATCAATATAAACTCTGAGAACTGACTGCAAAGGGGCCTACTCTCCTGCAGGGCCCATGTTAGTACTTGCTTTCCAGTTTGACACGTTTCAGCTTGTGTATAGAATATGTGGGGGTCTGCAGAGTGTTACACGGAACATCTTGTACTATAGTTTATGGAACACAATTTGTTACAATTGGCAATGCTATCTGAGGGGGTCATATTTCTATTTTAGTGTGTGTAGTGTGTGAAGTTTCATTAGCTGCACCCTCACACCCCATGCATATTATATTCCAAATCCTAGATCATACTACAGTGAAGAAAAGGGTAAATTGTCCAATCCCCACTGTAGTGCGATATGCTATCAGAACGTCAAATGCACTTTAGCGAATGTGCACTACCATTCGATAATGTGCATTCAAACATTTTCAGAATGGCATTACAGAAACTGGAAAAGATGCATTGGACCATCCCAGTTTCATGTAAGTACTGTTCCACATTTTAATAGTAAACCATATATATATATATATATATATATATATATATATATATATATATATATATATATATATATATATGTTCATAGGTTCATAGGTAAGTACTAGGCTATTGGCCCTAGGGCCTATATAAGCCTAGCCAAACAGTACCCTGGCTTTTGCCACCCAAGAAAATTATTTTCCTGTGCCCCTGTCAAGCAGAGCCACAGAAGTGATCCTTGGGGTGAATTTCCTATCTCCCATCCAATGATCAAGATTTTTCTTGAAGAGTGCTAATGAGGAGCTTTGTTTGATATAGATAGGTAGTTTGTTCCAGAGTATGGGAAGTCTCTGGGACAGGAATCTATCCCTCCAGCATGTTCTGTTTATTGTGGTGACAAGGTATAGGTCCCTAGAGTGTGTAGCTCAGAGGGATTGGGATTTCTTTAAGTGGAGCATGTCCAACAGCTCTGGGTTTGACATAGCTTTGTATGTTAGACAAAGATCACCTCTGAGTAGGTGATATGTGACAGAGTAAAGCTGGAGTTTTTTGAGACGGTCTGCGTAGGGCATCTGTTTGAGGCCGGTAATCCTCTTTATAAGGTATTCCTGTGGCCTTTCCAGTTGTTGTAGATGTCTTGTGAGGTACATACCAAAAGGGGCATTGTACTCTATAATGGGTCTAATGAGTGATGAGTAGAGGGGAACAATGATCTTTTATTGCCTGCATGAGAAACCTTTTGTGATGAGGTGTGCCATGTAGAAGGATTTCCTGACTATTTTGGCTATGTGATTATCAAAGGAGAGACTACTGTCCACCTGTGTCCCAAGGTCTCTTATCACACTTTCACTGTTAAGTAGACTACCGCCTATGTGGTAGTTCATGGGTACAAGAAGGGAAGACAATGCACTTTTTGGCATTGAGCTTGAAGCCATGGCTTTGACAGCAGGCATCTGTCTCAGTGAGGCCCTTTTGTAGGATGTCCACATCATTAGGAGCTTTGATTATGGCTTCTAGTTTGCAGTCACCTGCGAACTTTGTTAGCCAAAGACCTTCTGTGTTAGCCTGTACTACAGAGAAGTAGATATCAAACAGGAGAGGACCTAGGACTGAACCCTGTGGTACTCCACTTGTCACTGGTCTGAAATTGGATTTAGAGTCTGCATCTTTCACAGTGTGGGTTCTGTCAGTGAGCCAGTTGGCAACCCATCTTGTGACATAGGGATTTATACCTAGTTTAGTGAGTTTATCTATAATTCCAGAGTGGGGGATGGTGTTGAAAGCCTTAGCAAGATCTAGATAGGCTGTGTGAACCACCTTACCCTCATCTATGGCTTTGGTGACCGCTTCAAAGAAGTCTATCAGGTTAGAAGACATGATCAGCCTTTTACAAACCTGAACTGGGTATGGTTCAGTGGAAATTACCACTGTCATTGTTTATAAGTTCCATAATGATACATTCCATAGCCTTGCAGACCAGGCTCATCAGACTAATGGGGCAGTAGTTCCTGGGGTCTGTGGTGGCTCCCCCTTTGTAGAATGGGATAACCATTGCTATGCACCATGCAATGAGCACAAAGCCTGAGGTGAGGCTATGACTGAACATGGTACTTAGGTGGGGTGCCAGTTTGTTCTGTAGTTCATGTAGAATGCAGCCTGGGATGTTGTCAGGTCCCACGGATGCTGTGTTCTTGGTTTTGGAGAGTGTGTTTTTTACCTGTGCAGCCGTGATTACAGGAACTTTGCATTCTTCCGGTATAGAGATGGGCCCTTTAGGGGATGAGAGAGGGGTAAAATTAGCACTGAACCTATCTGCCAGGATGTTGGCAATATCAGTTGGTTCTGTATATTTAGTGCCATTGTGCTGTAACTCAGAGCTGATCTGAGTGTTGCAATTGAGATTCTTGACATAGCTATAGAATGTTTTGTGGTTGTCTTTAGAATCAGTGACAATTTTGTTTCTGTAACTAGCTTTGGAGGATTTTATGAGGGATCTCAACTTCTTACTGAGGCTGACCATGAAGTTCCTCCAATCATGGGATTTTACTCTTTTTTTGCAACAGTTTCTTTCTTCTGTTGTAGAGTTTGTTTAGGACAGGGGACCACCAGATTGGCTTCCTTTTTTTGGAGGATAGCATCTTGGTTCTGTTAGGGATTGCACGATCTATGCACTCGTGTAAGTGCTTATAAAGTGCAATTGTATAGGGTTCAGCAGTCGTACCTCTATTGTCCGTCAGCATGGGTGTCGTGAAGTTTGCCACTTCTGTCTTAAGAAGCATGAAGTTGGCTTTGGAGAAATTTTTTATGGTGGTTTCCCTAATTGGGGTGGGATGTGGATGTCTAGGGTGATTTGCTTTTGGTCAGATCTGACCAACGAGGAACTGACCTCTGGTGTGGAACACCAGTTGCCCATGTTGGTAATGACCAGGTCTAGGATATTGCTGCCCCTGGTGGGGGTGTGAATAAGTTGATCTGAGGCATTGTAATTTATGAATTCCAGAAAACGTTGAGCACAAGAGTTGGTACATAGTAGTTTTCCCAGTTAATGGTGGGGTAGTTGAAATCACCCATTATTAGGGTGTTAGGTTGTACCCTAATATTTTCCAGTTTATCAAGAAATGAGGAGTGGGAATCCTGGGGCATGGTGGGAGATCTATAGCAAGCTACAATTTGGATTGCGGTCTTGCCCAGAGTTAGTCACATTTGGATAATCTCGGCTGCATTATGCTGAGCAACTAGCCTGGAGGTGTGGATATCCTTAATGAATATGGACACGCCTCTGCCTTTAGTGCTTCAGTAAACGTTAGGTGGCCGAAAGGTGTGGTATGAATTATAGCTTGATAATGCAGGGGTGCTCTCTGGAGCCTTGAGCCAGGTCTCTGTCACTGCACAGATGTCAATGTTCTCCATTTTAAGGAGGGCCTTGAGTGAGTGCATTTTGAGGTTTAGACTTCCAGCATTAAGTAGCATTACCCTCAGATTTTGCTTGCTTGTACCTGTTACAGTTGTGAATTTGTCATTTGAATCTTGCCTAAAAAAGGCACTATAGGGGTGGCAAGAGCCTTAGCCAGTATCCGGAATCCCAAGGACGATAGGTGCAGGCCATCTCTGGCAAAGCATCATGGTTTGTCGATCATGTCATCCCAGGCAGACAGATACTGGATCCCCTTAGAATGACACCAGAAGCTTAGCCAATTGTTGAAGTCAATCATTTTGTCCTTGTACTGTGGTATCATTCTGGGTGATGGCAGTATGCTACTCAGGGCTAGGGTCATACCTGCCTGGGCTACAAGATCGGACAGCTCCTCCATGTCTCTTTTCATGTAGTCCAGGGAGGTATGTCTCAGGTAATTCACACCAACATGGACAATGCCAGAGTCATATTTGTACTTGTTGTGGAGTGACCTGTTTGCATGCGTTATGTGGCAGATCCTGACACCTGACAGGCAGCTGACAGTAACTTTCTCCTTGTTTAGTCTGGTGAGTGGAACATCAGTGTGCCTGACTATAGAGTCACCTATGACTAGAGTGTTGGGTATGTTGCTATGCCTTATGGGCTGTGGTTGAGTGGCACACTGAGTCTGTGGGCTATGTGTCATTTGGGTTGTGTTGGAGGGTGGAGGTTGCTTGCGTTTCTGCTTTGGAGGTCCCTGTTGCTTGGGTAGATATGTTTTGAGAGCCTCCGTGAATGTAGGTGTGTGTTTTGTGTTACTATGTGTGTGTTTAGGTGGTGTAGGTTTTGCGGGACTATGTGATAAGTGTGATGTGGTGCAAGTGTTTACCTTCTCCTCTTGACTGCTTAGTCCAGTCTTGGGTGAAGAGAGCTTTGCTTCCAGTTTGGCTATATAAGTCCATCTCTCACAGGTTGTAGTGTTGGGTGGTAGGAGGAGAGGGTTGTCTGTGTACATGAGGCAGTTGCTGCATTGCCCCAAGATGTCCAGATTCATCAGGTAGACAGGAGAAAACACCAGGAGCTGACCCTTAGACATGCCTGGATAGGTGTTTATTTATTAACTACTAAAAACTGTTTTCCTCTAGACAAGTGAGGGAAGTTGAGTGCTGTAGTAATTTCTAGCTTATTTAGTGCTTACAATGAGTTCTGAACAAGTGCTGAGCTCAAAGAAACAGATTTGAGTGCTAAAACTAGAATACTGGCTAGTTCTAAGAAACAAAATTAAACTAGAAGGCTTCCCTCCAGCACAGAAAGGCTTGTGGGATCAGAAGCTTACAAACAGTCCTGGAGACAGCAAATTTGTACCTGGACTAGACGACTTACAGGAAAGGCAGGAAACAAGCTTAGAAATTTTTTTTTGTAAAGGGGAAAGGAGGAGCAGAAACTAAGTGGGTTGGCCTTCTCAAATGTTCTCCCTGGATTAGGTAGAATGAGGTAATGACACGAGACTGGGAGGAGTGTCCCAGATCAAATTTACAGTAGGGGCGGGCAACTGCAAAGCCACCAAGTATAAAAACAGGATACCAATAGGAAGGGAGTGTGGGGAAACAAAAATCAGAACAAACAAACCCAACCAGATGCTTAACAATTGTAGAACATTTCTAGTTAATACCTCACACACAGTGAAACTAGCTAGCAAAGTATATGCAGACAATAAAAGTGCTATAAATAACTCAGAAATAAGCAAAAAACAGGATACTTAATGTTATATATCACAGATTAGTGGGTTCAGAGCCCTTCCACCAGCTTCCTCCGATTAGCTTAGTGTGAAATGGCTATATATATATATATATATATATATAGGTCCACTTCTAAATCTTGAAAGCTCATAATCTCGAAATTCAAAATACTGAATTTTATAATATCGAAAAAAACTACAGGATACTAACACTTACTATAGTCCACCAGAAGTACATAGAGAAACATATAAAAGAGAAAGCATATTATTTTTCTCCGACTATTAGCAGGGGGCTCCCCATGTGCCTCCTGTTACTTAAATATATCAACTCTGAGATCACACTTTACTACACTAAGATGAGTTATGCTGTTGCATAGCAAATTAAAAGGGAACATGACTAAGGTTACAACAGGCAGTCATGAAGCAAGTAATGGTATGTTTGCCATTTTCTTCTGTGGAGTGCAGTCTTGGAGTTGATATATTTAAGTAGCAGGGGGGGTGGGAGGTGCAGCTCCTCACATGGAGGGTGGAAGGGGGCTTGCTCCCCTGCTTATAGTTGGAGAAGAGTAATATGTTTTGTTATGTAGTTGTGCTGGAATATTGTAAGTGTTGATGTACTCTGTTTTTTCAATATTAATTCATGATTTTGAGTTTTCACTGTTTTGAACTTTCAAGATTTTGGACTCAGTATTTTGAATTCTGAGCTTATGAGCTTTCAAGATTTAGAAGTGGACCCATTTATATATATATATATATATATATATATATATATATATATATATATATATATATATATATATATATATATATCAAATTTCAAATGCCCACTTGAACAAACTGAAAAATATTGAGACAAAAACATGAACAAATACCTAAAACCTCACAAAATTGACTCCCATAATATCAAACATAACAAAGCAAATGGTATCTCCCTACTCTATACCAAGCCAAAACTACAACTATTTTTTCATACCTACACTTTTGCAGGGGAGCTGCACCCCCTGCACACCCCACACCCCCCCAAAAATTAAATATACCAACTCCGAGATCACACTACATTCCAGAAAGTATACCAACTCCAAGATTGCACTGCATTTCAGACAATGGTAAAGTA
>NC_056743.1:1078345705-1078398205 GCF_019279795.1 Protopterus annectens
AAGAAATGCAGACGCTTTATTATCATATGGTTGAACGCTTTTGTCTTAGACATCATCAGAACCATATGTGAATACAAGACATAGCTAGTTAAACACAACCATTGTAACACACCCCCATGAATCCAACCAATCCAGTATGAAAGTGTTCCACCAACCATTGTGTGAATTAAAAACAGGACCGATTAAAATCAGTCATTATCACACACCCCATGTTATCAACATATCCATGATAAAAATGCTCCGCCCATCAATGCACTACATTGGAGCAAGCCTACTAAAAATTAAGACAAATGCACACATAAAATGTATCACAAAGAAATAATGTAGAATGTTACCATTCTTAAAGATCTATGTTTAAGTTCACTAGAAATAAAAACTGCAGCATTTAGACCGGGGGGGGGGGGTTGATGTGTCTAACTGTAACTGCCACATCATTTCATGGTACAATAACCAGTTCTGTCAATCCATAGAGAATGCCACCAATTCAACTTTTTCCAAAACATAAAACTTAAATTTAGAGAAATGGAAACAATTAGAGGCATGTCTGGCTAAGGCACTTTTATTGTCCTTTTTAGATATACTATATATTGGTTGGTATATTGTCTTATTCAGAGCATTATTAGTTTTGCCTATATAAAAGGATGGGCAGGAAGCACACCTAGCCATGTAAACCGTCTTGTCTGTTAAACAGTTGTATTTGCCCCTTGTCATCCACCTATGGACTTTGTCCAACAGTTTACTCTCCAAATATGTTTTGATAAATGGACAGTGATGACAATGGACACATTTAAAAGTTTTAAAAGAGCCATTGTAAGATCTGTTCACTGGTCTTTCCAGTATATTTTTATTATTAGATCTATTTTTAAAGGAGAACATAGGAGGGTTACTGAAAAAGATTTTAAATTCTTATCACATCTTAAGATAAACAATTTTTTGCACAAAATGTCCCGAATATCATATGCATCCAATGAATGGTGCAATACCATGTTGTTAAAGTGGATAAAAGTTGTATTAGAATGATCTTTACTGTTGTTCAAATTATTACTACTGCTATCAGAATTAATACCTACTGCTCCCCTTTTAATGATCAGAGTGTATTTGATGATCCTATGTTGTAAAATATGCGAGTAAAACTGATCCACCAGAATAATCTGGTGCCCCCATTCCAAAAATATGCTCTTAAGTGCCTTGAATTAATCAATGCACACCTTGTCATCAGAAGTCAATCTGGATACAAGAATAAATTTACTTTTACTACTCCTCTCTTCTGATGTAGTGGGTGGTTGCTGTGAAAATGCAAAAACATCATTACAAAAGGTAGGTTCCAGTAAATGATGGCGGTGAATGTTCCATCAACTCCCTTGGAAATTTTCACATACAGGAAATATATTTTATCAAGATTTGAATTGTGGGTAAACTCCAAAAGTGTGGAGGATGATTCTAAATCAGAGATGAACTTGTACAAATGTTCCTTGTTGCTGGACCATACCACAAATATGTTATCCACATTTTGGAAATAACAAACACAATTTGAAAAGGAATTTATTTTGTAAAACTTCTTGATTTCCTACCAAAGAAGAAAACCATTGGTAAAGGTAGGGGCAGACATGGCCACCTTAGGAACACCTTTCTACTGTTTGAAATACTTGCCATCAAAGAAGAAAAACAGAATAAATTATTGCTTAGAACTAGTTCCATTAAGTCAGAAATGAGCATTGCATGATTATCAGACAATGACCCAAATTACATCACCAAACCATTGAAGCCCCTCTTCATGGGGAATGACTATATAAATAAGTTCTTTATGACAAGAGTAACCAACATGCATTTTTCACTACATGAGATGTATCTAAGATAGTCCAAGAAGTTCCAAGAATCATGGAGAATGTGAGGGAAATTGTTGAACAATGACTTAAGATTGTGGTCAATGAACTTTGCTAAGGGCTCAGTAATAGAGCCACCGACAGCCACAATTAGACATTAATGCAAGAGTGAATCTTAGGGATCCCTAAGATCTTTGGAATAATAAGAATTGTATTTTTAAAAAATCAGGTATTCCAAGTGAGATGTTATCAGATAATTAATTCAGTATGATGTTAATGGCTCTTATAGGCTATATTTGCTTCATGTATAGATGCAGCTTGATACACCATCTCATCACTGAGTAAAGAAGTCATCTTGCAACTATAATCAATGAAATTCATGATTACCAAACAGCCAACTTTGTCAGGCTTCATGCCTCTGATGTTTTTATTATAAGTAATGTTATCCAAGATCTCTCTCTCCTGTTTAGTTAGGTTGTAGAACATGCATCTCTTCCTATTGTTCAACAATTATCAAATTTCACACTCACATGTCTTTTTTAAAAATTTAACCATTGGATGCAAAGGGGGGGGGTTGCTACACTATTGCACTTAAAGTTACTGCCAGGGTTCTCATTGTGCATCTCACTACCATAAAGGACACAGAAATTACGTTTCCTGGTATAAAGCATGAGATCCAAAATGGTATGCTCAATGTTAGCTTGTCCTGAAGGAATAAATGTATATCCTTTAAGGAAAAGTTTATGATGTTCAGGACTGACACTCAAACCAGAAAAAATGTAAATATTAAAATTACAAAAGGAAGCAGTAGTAACTTTTGTAGCCTCAATTAATGTCCCATCATCAAAACCATTAACATTCAACATCTCACATCCTAGTTCATGTGTCTGTTTCTCCTCCTCTGGTTGGTGCCCTTCTCTTATCTGCCCAGTATGTCTGCCTCACTTGTTGTTTGTTGGCTAGTCTCTCTAAGCATCTGGGTACTGAGTACTCTAAAAGGATGTTGGAGTTGTCATGAAAGTCATTGTTCAGATTTTCAGTGTAAATGGGATTACAATCACACTGACCATACACAAGACTAGTAGACGGAATTTTAGGGTAAACAGTCTTGCTCCGGTAATAATTGTCATCACACTGTAGTTTCTTATCCTATCTCCATTTAATAGACACAAATTTAGAACCAGTTTGCAAAAACATTGTTAAAAATTAGTCTGTATTTAGGAAAATCTAAATCAGCAGTGATAGAACCTACCAATTTGGAAATATCATCTTTGATACATTGCATGCATTTCTCATTCTTCCTAATGACCAAGCAAGTCAGCTCCAAACCTTGTGGGAATTCCCATACATCTACATATATTTCTATCTATCTAGCTATCTATATATATATATATATATATATATATATATATATATATATATATATATATATATATATACATATATGGTTTCACTTCAGAATCTCAGAATCCTGAAATACCACAATTCTGATTTTCATAAAACTTCATAATCTGGAAGCTCAAAATCCCAAAAACTCAAAATCCTGAATCCCAAAATACTGAAAACACACCGGTTACATATACTGACTATAGAAAACACAAACCAGATTATATTCCACCAAATATAAGCCAAAGGGGGCAAGCCCCCCTGCACTCCCCATGTGGGGGGGGGGGGCTGTGCCTCCCACACCCCCTGCTACTTAAATATATCAACTCCAAGATTGAACTTCACTACACTATCATGAGTTATGTTGTAATATAGCAAGTTAAAAGGAAATGTTACTAAGGTTACAACAGGCAGTCATGAACACGTGATGGTGTGTGTGCTATTTTGTTCTGTGGAGTGCAATCTTGGAGTTTATATATTTAATTAGCAGAGGGTTTGGGGGCATAGCCCCCCACATGGGGGGTGCAAGGGGGCTTGCCCCCCCTGCCCATACTTGGTGAAAAGTGCTATCCTTTGTCGTGTATATGTTTGTCTGTGTCCTTGTACTGGAATATTGCCATTCTTTGCGTCTTGTATATTTTTATTATTTTGTGATTCAGGATTTTGAGTTTTCAGGATTTTGAATTTTGAGGATTTTGGGTTCCGGATTATGAAGTTCAGGATTGTGATATTTCAGGATTCTGAAGTGAAACTATATATACATATATATATATATATATATATATATATATATATATATATATATTTATATATATATATATATATATATATATATATATATATATATAGATCCTTATCACTTCACTGAAAGACCATTTCACTGATGCCCATTTTACTGAGACCAAATCACCTAAAGTTTATTTCACTGAAAGTTCAGTTCACTAAAACTCATTTCACTAACAAGTAGTACTCTAAGGCAAGTCAAAGGTATATGTCCTTTTCCCCACTGTAGTGCGATCCTGGTGTTAGTATATATAGTTAGGGGTGGTGTGGTTTTCTGTTGTCTGGCTTTGTTTTACATTATTTGGTAAAACCCAACTAGATGGGGGGCTATGCCCCCACACACCCCAAACCCCCGCACCCCCTAACTATATATACTAACACCAGGATTGCACTACAGTGGGGAAAAGGACATATACCTTTGACTTGCCTTAGAGTACTACTTGTCAGTGAAATGAGTTTTAGGTGAAATGAACTTTAGGTGACTTGGTCTCAGTGAAACGGGTGTCAGTGAAATGGTCTTTCAGTGAAGTGATATGAATCTATATATACATATATATACATATATATATATATATATATATATATATATATATATATATATATATATATATATATATATATATATATATATATATATATATATATATATATATATATATATATATATATATATATATATATATATATCCATAGGCCCTTTGGAACATGTTAACGTTTAATACTGTCCCCAGTAAATAATTATCCAGCTGGAGGGATTTAAATTTATACAATGCTTTTTTCAAAGTTGTTATCTTTTGGTCTAAAGTCAGAAAGTTACCTTGCGTAGATTTGACATAACATTGACCTCTCAATAATTAAATCACTTCAGCCACCTCTTCCCATTACTGGTATCAGAAAAATTCCATTCAGATGAAGAAAACTGGTGATAGTCAGTTACCTACAAAAACCTTTTGCAAGTTTGGCTGGCTATTACCCCGAGGTTCAAAGGAGTTGTGTGCAGCATTACCAGTCACAGCACTTTGTTGAGAGAGACATTGAGAAAATTGCTGGATGAGTTGTGCTACGTTTCTCACTAGGTAATGGAAACTAGTAACACAGTATTCACAGGTAAAACATCTTCTGAGTCGAATGCTGACATGCCAGTAACAGCTCGAGAAATAATCCAAGAACCAACAATATTAAACCGTCCTTCTCCATACAGTCCCTTAATAACACTCCCATTCAGATAGAATACAGCACTAAGCTCTTAGGCGTAACCATCAACAATCAGCTTAAATATGGCTTGCATGTTAATAACTGTATCAAAAAGACTCATTCAAAACTAGGGCTCCTTTACCGTAACAAGAAATTCCTTACCTCTGAAGCCAAGTTAACTCTCTCTCTTACCTACCTTCTACCTAGTCTAATGTACAATTCTCAAATTCTCACAAATCTTAACTCAGCACTCTTGACCAAACTAGACTCTACCTACAACAAGGTAGCTAGATTTGCTGCCCAACAAACCTACAAATCCCATCACTGTCTCTCTCTAAAACACCTAAACTGACTTGAATTACCCCACCAGCTTCTTCTCTCTCAGTTCCAGATCATCCATGCTATCCTATACCAGTCTTCCTACTGCCCAGCACTATCCCCTCTCATCTCCCATTATTCTCCCTCCAGACCTCTCCGAAGCTCTAACCAAGATCTACTACAAATCTACAAACCCAAGTCTAAATTTGGATGCAACATGCACACAACATGTACAGCTATCACCCTACTATTGCTTGGAATAGGCTCCCACTAGAAATAAGGACCTGTACACATCATAAACAATTTAAGACAGCCACCAAAGAGCACTTTAAAAGTCACTGGCTCTGGCACTGCACTCTCCCTCCTTAAACATCCCCTACTTCTCATACCTTAATCTATGTTCTGCCCTTAACTCACTCTTCTCACTAGCTCTCTCTAATCTTCCTTAACTATTCTTTCTACTGTCTTCTAAAAATCTATTAAGCAAATCGCCTCAGAGAAACATTCTATTGTAATTGCCTTCATGTAACTACATTATGATAAAACTGGGTTTTTGTAACCACTTACCCCAAAAATTATATTCATCTTAATGACATATTTCTTTTTATATATCTTGAAATAGTTTTTCTATACTCCTGATTATTGACACTGTATAACATTGTATTGCTACTTAATGCCTTGTAATAATCCCGTGACATTGCTGTTTAATGCTAATTTATAATGAAAATTGTTTAGAATGTTGGAGATTTTCTCACAAGGCCTCCACTGAAAAAGGGCTCTTCAGCTCAGTCGGACAATCCCGATCAACAAAAGTAAAATAAATAAATAAAATAAAAATCGAGCAAAGAAAAACTGGCACTGGAATGTAAAAGTAATTGTCTAAAAATCCAAAATGAGCAGGTAGCAAAGAAATGAAGAAGCTTTATTACCATACAGTTGAATGCTTTCAACTTCATCTTTTTTTCTTTTATATTTCAAAAAGACATGTTCAATAGTTTATTCTTTATGACGATAATTACATATTCTTTCAATTTTTTACACTGCATGTTTGCTTTAACTGGTAATTTCCCTATCACTGGTCTCCATAAAATATCACAACATTCTACTCTCTTTTTTAATCTGCCATTTCTTGCTTTTATAGCTTTGATTTTCACTTCCTCCAATTATTTCCATAGGTATACATAAAAATATTTTGCTATTACTTTTTTATACCATTTTCTCTTGATATGCTTTCATTTCTTCATTCATATACTCTTTTAAAACTATTCATCATATCCCATATTTTTATATTTGTTTTCCAATAATAGAATTATTAAATTATCATTTTTTTTCCTTTAACCATTTAAGTATTTTATACAGATGTAACATAACTGTAAATACCACTGAATTTAGAAGTCCAAAATCAACATCCTCTTTTGCTACATATAGCACACCTCTCTTTACAGGATTAAGACAAGATCCCTCATATAAATGAGAAGATAGTATTAATAATATCTTTTTCAATTGACAACGGCATACCAAACACACAAATTATATAAGAAATATTTCCTAATACAACAGAGTTAAGCAAATAAACTTTTTTCTTGAAAGAAAGTTTAAAAGACCTCCAAGAAAAACATGTATTTTTGATTTTTTTCATAACATTTTCCCATTGTAGTAATACATCTTGTTTAACAAATGTAATACCCAATAACTTTATTTCTTGAGAGTTGAATTCAATGCCTTTAATCCTGCCTTCATGCCCTAAATCTTTTTTTTTCCACTGTTCAAACACATAAAAATTTTATCTAAACACAAATTCAACTTTGCTTATGAATTCTTCTGTTCCACTCAAATGCTTAGCAACTAGAAGTATGTCATCTGCATATGATAACGTTATATGTATATCAATGCTTTCCTCTTTCTAACATTACCATCTACTGAATTAATATAACTAGCTATTGCACTCATAACTAGTGAAAGTATAATTTTATTAAAAGGACATCCTCACCTTATATGTCTTTTAATACTTATTTCTTCACTCAGCCATACATTAATCAAAACGTTTTGTTGACTGTGTATGTTGTAACACACATTTCTTATTTTTGTACTTAAATTATAAGCTTTGAATATATCCCATAGCATATTATGCTGAATAGTATCAAAAACTTTACTTAGATCTCCTACCATCTTCTTCTCTATTTAGTATGTCATCTACAGTTCCTGTAAAAATCATTAATAATTCTTGACACCCTTTTCTTTAACACTGTATATTGAACCTAATAGGATATTCTTAAGTTTTGATTCCATTATTTTCTGTAGTATTTTCATAAAGATTTTATAATCAGTATTATTTAAAACAATAGGTCTTGAATTTCTTAAATCACTCCTCACCTTTTTTCATACAAATTTAAAATTCCACTACATAATTCATTATATTTAAATCCTACATTAATCCACTCATTTAATACTTCTATGAAATACATAATTTGTCTTACTGTTATATTCTTATATATTTGATATTCTAAGCCATCCGGACCCACTGCTTTATGTATATTTGCTTGTTTTAATACTGTATCCAGTTCTTCTAATCTTATATATATATATTTTAAAAGCTATATATTCTTGCTTAGAGAAAGTCCTTACTTTCCACGATATCCTTTGTTCTTTAATAATATATTTAAACACATCTTTCATATATTCTACAACAATACACATGATATATCTTTGGTCTTTCTATATTATCCCTTTTTTGATTATTAATTTTCTCATTATACTATGTTCCTTAACTATTTATTTAAATAAGGAGCTATCTTTTCTTTTTAACCTTGTAGGGAATGTCTTTGTTTATACAATAGATTTTTTTATTTTTTTCTTGACTCATTGCATATAACTCTTGTTCTTTCTTAAAATATTCATTTTCATTCCATTCTAAAATTTTAAGAAGCTCTTTATTTAACTTATTATAACTCTTTTTTGCTTCCTTTCTTTTTTTACTTGCCTTCCTTGATAACATTTTTTATATTTCTTTTTAAAATACATACACCATTCAGACCAATTTTATAGAACTGTTGCATACTTATGTGCTCTTCCCTTAATTCTAACTTTCTTTTCTCACCCTCACCTACCCTCTCTACTTCATTAATTCTTTTTAGACCTTTTCCAATCTTAACATTAGTAATGTTGTCTCTGATTTCTATCCACATAGCTTTATGGTGAGAAAAAACAGTGTCTAATGTACCTTCATTTTTTATTTCACATCCCTACGAAAGCAAAAGATGGTCTATCTATGTTCTATATATTCCTGTACTATGTGTCCATGAATTGTTTTTCCATATTCTTAACTTCCTACATCTTATAATTTCTATACATTTTTTACATCATTCCCTTTCTTTTTGTTCTCAAGTTACACTTGAAGGGTCCTGCTGTAATTACTCCCATATTAATTGGAATGTAATTCATTATTAAGAAAAACATATATTTTAATTCGTTACTAGCTATATATGCATATAATGCAATTATTCTATAGACTTCATCTCTCCATCTAACATCAATAACCATAATCCTGCCCATCAAAATTATAGTAATATCAAGTACCTTAACTGTTTTTTCATAAGTATTGCCATTTCTGAACATAAGTCTTGTCCTAAATTCCAGTATATGTCATTACCCCACAGATATCCTGTTTGGAATCTTTCTTCTTTCATTAAAAATCTTGTAACTTCTAGTGTATTGATATCACTATCACATTTTTATACAAGTCTATAATAGCTGGTCTTCAAATTATGTTCTTAAACCTGTTATCTTTCAATGCTAATATCCTGCAATTACCATTATTTTTATTTAGGAAAATATTCTAAGGAGAAAGAATAAAACCTTCACCCTTTTCTTTCTTCTTTTCCTTTTTGTTTAATCTAGCATTTTTCTTTTTCTTTCATTGTTTTATTTATATATTTTTTTATTTTTTTACTATATTCAGGTAATATCTTCTTTGCCACTAATTTTAGTACCTTCATCTATATTTAATTCTTTTTATGTGTCATACTTTTATCATCATTTTTCCAACTGTTTATTCTGCATTTTTTCTGCATGATTCTATAACCCCTTGAATGTGTTCAGATGGGTCTACTTTAGTAGACTGAAATGCCACATCAACAACTTTCAAAACACAGAGACCACGTCTGAAACTTCAGAACACTGAAATCACATATACCTGACTGCCAGTTACCTGACCAGTACAGACAACAATGTAATGCAATGTAACATATGCCTTCCGACCACCTCCATCAATAGCAAGCACCATCCCAAAAAGTTTAATCAACATTAATAACAACTAACAAGCACATATATCATCTACAAATAAATATAAACACAGAAAATAACTTGTCAACTAAACCACCCACTAAACAAAATGGAAAACACAAGCAAAACCCAAAGAATATTCATATCAGTAATCACTGCACCAACATGAATATTCAGTGGGGAATCATATGCAATGACAATGACAACTACAAATTTCCAAACAAAACATTAATGCAGAGGGGCTGAGCCCCCTTACACCCTCCCTCACCTCACCTCACCCCACCTTGGGGGGGGGCTACACCGACCCAAACTCTCTGTAACTTAAATTTATCAACTCCAGGATAGCACTGCAATGCAGAAGTGGGTCAGATTTCCTATTCCGCTCAAGTCAGACTATCGGTATTCTGAACGTTCAATGTTCTGAACATCGGTAATGTGAAATTTCACACATTGTTAAACTTCGACATGTGGTCTCAGTATTTTGAAATTCATTGATATGGCATTTCTGTCTACTGAAGTAGACCCATTCAGACACAGGAGCTTCATGTATTTCTAATGTCCTTTCTACAATCCATCCACATATGACCTACTTTATTGCATTTATAACATTTTAAATCACATTTTTTTTGTATCATGATCCATCACACCACATATAAAATATTTAATTTTTGCATAATCATCTATCAAATGATCCATTTTCTACAGTAGAAACAAGATTTAGATTGATTCCAGTATTTAACAACACATTTTTGACCATCTGTATTTATAATACTAGGAATATGAATGATTTTATCATTTTCCATTTTTAGTACAACATTACAATCCCAACACCCAGTCCATAATCTTCTATGTCAAAAACTTTAGAAACGTCCAGTACATCTTTACATATGCTATTTAAATGTCTTTCAAAGATTTTTTTTTAATTTCTGTTGTAAATTGAACATGAATTTTCTTCTGAGTTTCTCTGAAAAAATCTTTAACTACTTAAGCATTCCAGGAAGTAGATTTTCATATTGACTCAAAAATTGTTTCATTGCCTGGCCATGTTTAAAATTTATATCACAAAAATATTTTCTTTGCTTATATGACTAAAAGCTCTTACCTCTGCTGGAGAAGTTTCTAAAGGTGAAATAATGCCCCATACCTCATATCTTTCTATGTAGCTTTCTTCCTTGGAGAAAATCCTAACAGTATAAATTATTCTATGTTCATAACAGTTTCTTTTCCTGATGTTCCTTTTTTGCTTTTTCCTTAACCATATCAGCATACTGTTTTGTCTTACCTTCCTCTGTTCTTTATATCAAAAGTATGTCTTCGTTTTGATTTTTGTCCATTATATCTCCCCATTCCACACTCTTGCCACTGTCAGGTTTGCTTTCCTCACATAATTTCTCTAATAAAACATCCTGCAACACTCCAAACTGGAGAGTTGCAATAATACATCCCTCATCATGCTGGTTCTCTTCCTGGAATAGCTGCTGCTGGAAAATCTCTTCTGAATCTAGAAAAGGCTCACCTGCCTTTTCTGTGACTATGCACCCTTCCACTGTTTCAAAAATATCCATAGAAGACTCAACTGTATTCCTATAATCATCTCCAACCACTTGAACTCCATTAGAAGGCATATATGCCTTCTCTCCCAGTTCTCACCTCAGCCACAGATATAGAAGACTTGACTATCTATTCTTCTCTCCTGTTATCTCTCAACACATTTTTAAGATTTGAAGATGTGATCACAGAACATGCAGAAACAGAAGCAGAATGTACAACTACAAAAAATGTTCCCCTTCACAATGAAAAGACTAGGGGTCCTTTATTAAAATTCACAAAATACAACATATACTATATTCTATATACAAATTGTACAACTAATTTACAATATTTACAATTATATACAAGCAATTCATGCATTATCACAATTTTCAGGTGTTCATTTCTGCCCACAATATTTTCCACTACCAAAATCTTATTTTGTCAAAATTTCTGACAATATCCATTTCCCATTATATTTTATCGCACTAATTCTTTTATTCCAGATGATCCATATGATACAAAACAATTTTTCATCTAATCTATCTATATCATTTTGTTTCATATTTTCATAATATACATATTATATCATGTCCGTATTTATACATTTAACATGTTTCAATCCTTTTCAACATTCTTTGCCACATATTTCCTCCCACAATTGATATTCCCTTTTGCATTTCAGAAAAGCATGTTCAGTGGTCTCTAATTGCCCACAATATAGGTAGATTCTATCTTTTATTGTTTTGTATGGCACATTTGCTTTTACTGGAAGCCTATTTATAGACAGCCTTCACAAAAATCTGCACATTCCACATTTTATTTGCATCTTTTCATTCTTGCTTTTACTGCCGTCACTTTTTATTCTACTAATGGCTTCCAAGGATAAATATAATAACATTTTTCCATTATATTTTCATACCATGTTTTCCTGTTCTTTTCTATGTTCCCTAAATCAATCTTCTATTGCAGTATTTTCTCTTATAAGTTTAATGAAGTTATATATACAGTTAGGTGTACATCCTTCCTTACTGGTAACATAAAGGATTCCTCTTTTAATATGGTTCAATCTAGATTCCCATATGAATGTAAATAACACATTCAATAATTCTTTTTCACATTCTGATGGTATCATAAATATACTTGCTAGATGTGCCATTTACCGAATATTACTGAATTAATTAAACCTGCTTTTTTCTATATGTAAGTTTAAATGCCCTCTGGAATATAAATCACTCCTTATTGTAAGTATCATGTCCTTCCATTGAGTCACACTCTGTTGATCAATACCAAATTTTATTCCCAGAATTTCTATTTCTTCTTTATTAAACTGGATACATCTTATTTTTTTTTCCAAAGAACCCCAGTCCTTTACTCTTTTCCTCAATAATACTTAATCCTAATATCTTTAGTTCTTTGCCAAGTGTCTTGATGGCTATATTCATCCATTCTTTATTTTTAACAACTAATACTAAATTGCCTGCATACGAGAACATTACTGGAATCTGAATTCCCTCTGGTGTACAATATTTAGCTTCCTCCAATGCCAAATTTATCTTAGTAACTACCACATTCACAGTTAATGCAAAAAGAATTATATTTGCTGTACATCCTTGCTTAAGTCCACTCTTTATTTCTATTATCTCACTTAACCAACCATTAACCACTAGTCTTGCTTTATTCTTGTTATTTATAGATTTCAAAATGTTGATTATTTTATGACTTATTTATTATTTATTTATTTATTTACATTTGTTAACTGAGTAGTGTCTGACTGGGCAAGTAACCCATTTTCAGCTGAGAGCTGGGAAGAAAAGCTCCAGTACAGTTACAATTAGTTAAGAGTCCAAGATATTATGAACACGAATATTAGCAAAATATGCAAATTAAAAATACAGAAGAAAGAAAATAAATTATGATCATATACACCAGTATTAGCAAAAAATGCAATTTACAACGTACATATGAACATTTAGTCAAGAAAGGATATTGTATAATGTAGTGCAGAGATAAACAGATATTAACAGAGAATATGCAAGTTAGTTTGAAAAAAGGAAAAAAATGGGAGTATAATCACTAGCTGCTAAAAGGTGCTGAAGAGAGGTATGTGAGAAGGGAGTTGTGAACTAACAGGAGAAAGAAACTAGCCAGGAGTAATACAGGGGCAGAGCCAGTTGCTATTGAGATAAACTTTAAGGCTTTTTTTTTAATGAAGACATGTTGGAATCATTTTGGATGTGCTTAGGAAGAGTTTTCCAGTCCTTAGCTATTTTATGCGAATAGAGGGAGTTGCCATAATAGTTGTGAGACTGGCTAACTTTTAGCATTAGCCTGTTGGATGACCTAAGGGACCTGCAGTTAGAGTTAGGTTGGAAAAGGCTTGAGAGTGCAGGGCAATTACTGAGGTTATGTATGATTTTATGGACAAAGTTCAGTTGGTTTAGTGTTAATAAGTTGGGAAGTTCCAGCCAGTTGAGTTGTTAAACGGAGCAATGATGAGTTTTATGGGGATGATTGGTAGTGAACTTAGCTATTTTGTTATAGCAGGACTCTAGCTTATTAAGGTCAGCCTTGCATAGATTGGTGAAGATATGGAAGCAATACAGGAGGGTAGATAGTAAGTGAGAGCTAACTGTAGCTAGTCTACCTTTGTGTGTAAGGTACGGTTTGGACATATAGAGGACTCCAAGTTTGGTATGGACATTTTGATTGTTAGGGAGATGTGTATATCAAATTTTTGCCCTATCATTTATAATAACCCCTTGGAGTTTGGTCTGATTAATAGGTTCAATTTTTGTACCATTAGAGGAGTGAATAGAGAGAGGTAGACAGCTGAGCTTGGATGACTTGTTTGTGAAAATCATTAACTTAGCCTTGTTTCCTTGTTTGGGTTTAGGATGAGTGGATGGTCGGAGAGGTAATTTTCAATGTCCTGGAAAGATTTTTGCATTTTGTGTTCAAGTTCTTGAGGGGAAGGGGCTGAGCAGATAAGAGAGGAATCATCTGCATATTGGATAATAATGGCAAACTGGGTGGCAGAATTTAGAGGGTTGGTAAATATGACAAAGGGGGCCAATTATGAATCCTTGGGATACCCCAGTGGATACTGGTAGTAGCAGAGAGAGGTTGTGCTCACATTTTGTAGCCTGTTGTGAGTTGGACAAATAGCTGTGGAACCATGTTAGGGTTGATGAGTTGAGATTACAATTTGCAAGCTTATGGAGTAGTAGTTGGTGGGATACGCTGTCAAAAGCTTTTGGCATATCCAGGAAAATTGCTGAGACTAGGTGTCCTTCATTTCTGAGGTGATGAATAACATCAGTAAAGGTTATTAGTGCTGTGTTTGTACTACTTTTAGGTCTGGAGCCATTCTGAGATCTGGATAGTAGGTTGTTAGTGGTGAGGTGGTTCATTAGTTGTTGGTGTATTCATTTTTCTAAGATTTTGGCTATGGGAGAGAGGATGGCAATGGGTCGGTAATTTGAAATATCTCTAGAGGGGCCACCCTTGTGGAGGGGTATGATATGAGAAATTTTCCAGAGGTGAGGCACATACTGTTCTGAGATAGAGCGATTGATCAGGATGGATATTCACCTGCGACAATGTATAAATATGAACATCAATATAATATTAGTAAACAAAATGTAACTAATGTCCTGGCAAAACATATTTTAGAATATTCTGACCACCATTTTTGATATTTGGTGATCGAACAAATTGGAAAAAACATTAGGGGTGGTCCATGGGCATTAAAATTAGAGGAAAGGGAACTCCTTTGGCAGTTGAGGTTAAATGCTTGTGAATTTCATGGATTGAATGAATATTGTTCTTTAAGTTGTATTTTAAAATTAAAATCACTCAAAATATGATGAAAAAAATATATATGTGTGTATGTATATATATATATATATATATATATATATATATATATATATATATATATATATATATATATATATATATATATATATATATATATATATATGGTTTACTATCACAATGCCGACGTGCAATTGCACGGCTATGAAGTATTCGAACAACAGATGTTCTAATTCTTCATAGTTCGGCAGGTGATGTGAGAGAACGTTATCATTGCGAATGGACTGTGCATTAGCAATTATAACGTTCACTCATGTGAGGGGATCGCGGTACAGTGCGGTTAGGGAAATACATCCCTTTCCTCACTGTAGTGCGATCTCGGAGTTGGAATATTAAGTTGGGGGTGTGTGGGGGGCTATGTCCTCCACTATGGTGTGATAATCACAGACCTTAGGGTTAGGACATGGGTTAGGGTAACGGGATAGTTAGTAAAGCTATCCCCTTACCATGACCCATGCCCTAACCCTAGGGTCAGTGATGACTGCAGTGCAGTGAAGGACATAGCAATGTCCTCCACTATGGTGTGATAGTCACGAGCCTTAGGGTTAGGGCATGGGTTAGGGTAAGGGGATAGCTTTACTAACTATCCCCTTACCCTAACCCATGTCCTAACCCTAAGGTCTGTGACTATCGCACCATAGTGGAGGACATAGCTTGTTTTTTATGTCCTCCACTGTGCTGCGGTGTTTTCGCTGAAGTGCACTTACGCAAAAGTTCACTTTTGTTAAAGTGAACTTTCGCAGAAGTGAGGCTTCCTATTACAAGTTCGAAGTAGTGAACTTTCGTTCTTGTAATATGAATCCATATACATACATATATATATATATATATATATATATATATATATATATATATATATATATAGGTATAGATATTAGGGTAAAAAATTGGGGCAATGTTTTAAAGGAGTTACATGTGTTTATACATACATATATATTTATTTGGTAATTTTAAATGTATGTATACTTTTCTAGAATAATTTAAGTGAATGTTAAAGTGGAATAATTGTATTTGATAATATTACTTTAAGAAGGTGATGTGTATGTGATGTCACTTAACTGAGGGGGTCATTTAAAGTTGGTGATGTATAGTTTAAAAATATCTGAAGAAGTTCATTTACTTGGAGTGGACAAAAGTGCTTACAATAAATTTTCTTGGTTGAGACTGGTGAGGAGAGTTCTTCCTTAATATCCTTATTTGTCATTTGGCTGGATATGGGGTAAGCAATGGATGGAGAAGTTACTTTTAGAAGTTCATTAAGTAGCTGATCAGCAGTAAGACAGCAGGGTTTTAGTTTACTTAGGAGTTTTTTTTATGTAGGCAGTTTGAATAGGTTTAAAGGAGAAAGAGTTTGTGTTGTCAATGGTAGGGAAGGGGATTATGAGTGGTAGGTTTTGTTTGCTATCTAGGATGGAGGTGATAGAGTTAATAAAGTGAGAGTTGAAATGTGAGGCTAATGGCTCAGAGATATTAGATGTGGAGGGAACAGGGGTGAAGGCTTTGCCAGGGTTTAGGAGATGGTTGATATTTTGCCAGAACTTTTGTGGGTTGTGCAGCTGCTTTTGTTGGCAGATGAGAAAGTAATTGTTTTTAATTGTTGATTACTTTTTTCTTAGCTTGGTTTCTCAACTGCTGATAAAGGGTGAAATCACTTTTGTCTTTGGTGGTGTGGTATAGTGACCAGGCTCTATCCCTATGTTTAATTAGGAGTTTAGTTTCATTTGACAGCCATGGTAATTGTTTGGATTTGTGGCATATTTTCCTGGTGGGGGCTAGCATATTTAAGATGTCAAGGAAATTGTAGTTGAAGTATTCCACTTCAAGGTCTAGCTGTAGGTTTATTAATGGAGACCAATCACAATATTGAAGTAGTAGATTAAAAGTATCAGGGGGGAGATGTTTTTCTTGCTATGGGTGTATTTGAAGGGAATGCAGGTTTGGGTTTGAATTCTTTTCCTGACTAGAAATGTAGGGGCATGGTCACTTAGTGTGACTGGTAGACAGCCAGCTTGGTACCTCAAGTTTGGCTTGTTGGTTAATATCCAGTCAAGTAATGACTGTTTTTTGGAATGTTTGTCAGTGCGAGTGGGAAAGTTTATACTTTAGGTGAAATTGTATAGGTTAATAAAATTAATAGGGCTGTTAGAGAAACAAGAGAGCCATTCAGGACCGAAGTCACTTAGGATGATATCTTCTTGACTAAAAAAGAAAGCACACCAAGACAGGAAGGATTCTATGTTGGGAAGGTTGTTACCTGGGGGCAGGTAGGTGGCTATGATAATAATGGATTTATATGGATTAATATGCAGGTGTGCAATTAGTGTTTCAGCGCTGGGAATGTCTGGTGAAGTACCATTTAGTTTTTCTATTTTAAGAGTATCTTTAAACATAATTGCCATACCCCTACCATGTTTGTTTAGTCTGTCTGGTCTTATAATATTGTAACCATTTATTGTAATTTCAAAGTCTGATGTGGTGCTTTAACCAGGTTTCAGTTATGACAACTATGTCTAGGAAGTAGGTGGCCAAGATAGCATGGAATTCAGTGATTTTATTTACAAAGCTTCTGAGATTGAAATTGGTTATTAAAAGATCTGAGTTAGCGGTTATAGGTAGTGAGCTATATAGAGTTGTTTCTGTGTGATTTTGTTTTGTAGTAGAAGTGGAGTTTGCGGGAATTGTTGATTAAGATGGAAGTCACAGTTGTGGCCAGTGTTGGGATGGATATCAGACCGGAGTTTGATATGTGTTAATGATTGCATTTGGCTATTAGTTATACCTGCAAGTTGACAGCTGAGGGTTGGCAGAGAGTATATGTTTGAAAGGGAAGAAAATAGTGTTGTAGCTGTAGTATAGATGATGGCTGATATGACTATAAGGTTTAGACTGATGTTGAGGAGAGGTGTGTGTGAGTGTTGGGGAGTGTTAGTGTTTAATGATATAATTATGGAAGTCTCTGGCATTACAGGTTAGGTAAAGAAAGCATACAAGCATTGTGTGGTAGTGTAAAGAGTGGAACAGCCCCATAGTGGGAGGAGATGAATGAAAATGTATGAGAAGTAGAGTAGAGTAAATGGGAGAGGAGATCTGTGGTTTGGCAATGGTTATAAAGCCATGAAAATTGTGTTGATTTGGAGAGAGTGGGTGTAAGTCTGCTGTGGTGGGAGGGAAGTGGAAAGATGAATAATTGGGAGAGAGTGGGTGTCAGACTATTGCTGTGGGATGGGTGTGGAAAGATGAGGGCAGTTTGATTATTGGTGAAGTTGTTAGGGGTGTGGTTAAATTATGTATAAGAGTATTAATAATTAATAATTAATAAGAATGAGGGGTGGGTGGTAATGGGGATAGGGAAGGAGAGTGGAGTGAGCCTGAGCATAGGAAGGGTGAATGGAGTGGGTTGAGCCTGGAAATAGTAGTATTGCCTAGTTCAAAAAGCAATTATTACAAAAATAAGTTTTAAAACACAGGTTTGCAGAGAGAATAAGAGGTGGTGGGGGATAGGAAACTGGAGTCATTCTGGTGGTGATATGGAGCTAGTGGAATATAGCAGCAGCTATGTGCAGAAGATTAATGATAATTAATTAGCATAAGAGCATACAACAACTGTTAATTATTCCTCAGAAAATTTGACTGTTGAGCTGTGGCATGGTGCATTGGATGCAAATTTTGGCTCTTCTTCCATGGGCAGGGAGCATAGCAGAAACCAGGACTTTACAGTTGAGAACCTATGTAAAGGGAGAGAGAGAGAGAAGACATTAATAGGTGTTTAGTAGCACTATTGAGTAAGAAAAGTAAAATGATAGTTCAGAGTTGAGTGCTGGAAAAGGGGGGGGGGGTGAAGGAAAAAGCAGTGGTCAGAGATATGAGAAAGAGCTGCTAGTAGACAAAAAAGGTAGAGTGTCTTAGAGGAGAAGGGTAAAGTTCTGGATATGTAAGGGTAGTTGAAGGAGGTAGTTGGTAAAGCTCCCACTGCACTATTTAGAATAAGAAGTAAAAGGCAGGAAAAGAGGATCATACAAACTGTTTACCTAAATATGGTAAGCCCAAGAAACAGCATAAAAAGGCAGTGGGGAGGTAGTAGAGAAAGAATGCAGAGGAGAGGTAGTAAAGGGAGAAGTAGACAGTTCTATTACAATGTGGATATTACTCAGAAACAGTAGCAGCTAAATGCATAAAACTTTACAGTGAATAAAGCTCTACACAGAAAAACATCAGTATTGTTATAAAACATTAGTCTAATATACCAGACAAACAGATATCCCTAAGGCTATAGCAACTTAACAATCATAGTATTGCTCTCATAGGAATGATCTGACTACACTATTTGGAAGGAAAATATCTAAACATGGGAATATAAGTGTTAAAGAAGCTTATTAACATTAGATAACACTACATTTGCAACCCTCAGATTAATTGGCAAAAAGGGATGCATTCTCAAATTTATGACAAATCTTTATTCCAGAAGGTACATATAGTAGCATTTCCACGGTATGACTGAACCACAACAGATAACTGAAATATTGAAGCAGATTAAGCCAGGCAGACAAGCACAATTCTGAAATATAGGTACAGATGTAGCTGACATATATTAGTTAAATAAACCCAGTCCTGTTGTATCATAGAGTACTAATCATCTAAAGTGACTGATTGGGGATTTTACAAAACTAGTTATTATCAGCAAAAAGAAGTAATAGGTTATTTTCATACCTTGTGCATTCATGTACAATTCATGAAACTACATGCTCTATTCCAAAAACGTGGCTCCCACCACATTGGGATGCACTGGGATCCATGAGTTGTAGAGAAAAAGCAAAGAAAATCAAAGATGGCACGGAATTCTACAGTAAGATTAAATCCACACAAAGGATTACTGGTCTGCTTGTCTGCGAGTAATGTGAATGGGCAGATTCAATTATAAGTAAAAGAAATAGTGAGCCTGGAAACAGTCATATTGCCTAGTCCAAACAATAATCAACAACTCAAGCTTAGATGTACTTCTGGAGCCCATGTAAGCTGACTGTGAGATTAAAGTGATTGTACAGGCAAATTAGCAGAAGTTTCTAGGAGGCAATAGGCTGGCCTCAAGTATATGGAGCTGGAGGGGAAATATTTATGCATAAAGCAAAATGGAAATTATTACAAAAATAAGTTTTAAAACACAGGTTTGCAGAGAGAATAAGAGGTGGTGGGGGATAAAAAACAGAGTCGTTCTGGTGGTGATATGGAGCTAATGGAATAGAGCAGCAGCTATGTTTAGAAAGTTAATGATAATTAATTAGCATAAGAACATACAGCAACTGCTTAATTATTTCTCAGCAATTTTGACTGCTGGGTTGTGGGGGGGGGTCTATATTAGTTGATCGAATGATTAATTAATTGAATAACTAAACATCGATTACTAATAATCGAACACACAAAACCACAAATGGCAGTTTCCACTGATGGAAACAAGTCGTTTGGCCATTGCATGGAGTTTGCCCTTTCTTCAATGTGGAGCAATCTCAAAATTGGTATATTTAGTTGGGGGGTGGGGCACAGCCCCCCACATGGGGGGCTTTGGAGGCAAAGCCCCCCCCCCACTTCATTTGTGTTTATTTTTTAATTTTTTCATTGGGTAACAGCATTGTTTCCCTGAGTAGAAACTGCCATTCAATGTTTTTTGTATGTGATTATTAGTGATCGACATTTAGTTATTTGCTTAACTAAACGTTCAATCATCTGATATAGATGCGGGCTGTGGCACGGTGCAGAGGATGCAAATTTTGGCTCTCGTTCCACAGGCAGGGAGCATAGCAGAAACCAGGGCTTTATGGTTGAGAACATTGTGCATTCATGTACGATTCATGAAACTACATGCTCTATTCCAAAAAGTAGCTTCCATCACACTAGGACACTCTGGGATTCATGAGCGGTAGACAAAAAAGCAAGCAAATCATATATTATATTCTTATATCATATTCTTACTCTTATATTATAATCTTATATTATATTCCTTCAATATCTACCATAATGCTTCATGCTGGATCATGTCAAATACTTTACTTACATTTCCTACCAGTATTTTTAATTATGTTCCCTTATTTATTACATCATCTGCCAACTCTCTTATTAACATTAGAAGTTCTTGACTTCCTTCTCTTTTATACCAAAAACTGTTTCAGTTAGCACCTTATTAACTTTACTAACTATTCTTGTTCTACTATTTTCATAAAGATCTTACAATCAACTTTATTCAGTACTAATGGTCTCCAATTTTTCTTTATGTCTATTCTTTCTCCCCTTTCCATATAAATTTCATTCATCCATACAAATTTTTTCATTTACAACTTTCTCAAACCATTTATTTAACACCTCTAAAAATATTCTTTTTGTCATTCTTGCATGTCCTTATATATTAGGTACTCTAGACCATCTAAATCTGTAGCTGCTTTTACATTTAATGTTTTCAACACATTTTTAAATTCTATCATTTTAATCTTTTCTTCCATTCTCTAGTTGTCTTCTTCAGTTAATTTTTTTAAGTACCACCTATTTTTTCTTACAGTGTCGCATACATAAAAAGCTTCAAAAATATGTTGTTTTACTGTCTGCATAATTTCTTTTTGTGTATTCACAATTTGTCATTCCTCATTCAACTCCCTTATTATTATTTTTTTTTAAATATAGCACTGGTTCTTCTTTTCGACCTTGTAAAAATATTTTTGTTTGAACAACATTTTTTTTTTATTTTCTGTTGGTTCATTTCGCATAATATTCTCTCTTTTTCTATAAATTCTTTATTGTCTGTTATGTTTTTAAAGACTTTGTTACTGATTTCCTTATATTTACAGCTATCTTATATTCTTTTTTCCTTTTGCCATTCTAGTACTTCTTTTCCATATTTTTCTTTTAAACTAATCCACCAGCTTGACCAATCTTTATAAAATCATTTCATGCTTATGTGATCCAGCCATAGTTGATGTATTATATAGGCTCATAGGTGTGTACTAGGCTAATAGCCCTGGAGCCTTTACAAGCCTAGCCCATAGAAGTGCCTTGGCATTGTGCCGCCCGACATTAGTTCCCAGTGCCTCTATCAAGTAGAGCCACTGGAGTGATACCCGGGATGAACTTTCTATTACCCATCCACTCATCAAGATTTCTCTTGAAGAGGGACAGTGAGGTGCTCTGCTTGACATGTATGGGAAGTCTATTTCAGAGCATGGGCAGTCTCTGAGTGAGGAACCTGTCCCTCCAGCATGTTCTGCTGATTGTGGTAATGAGGTTGAGGTCTCTGGAGTGTGTGGTGCAGAGGGATTGGGATATCTTTAGATGTAGCATTTCTAACAGAGGTGGGTCAGACATGGCTTTGTAAGTCAGGCAGAGAGCGCCTCCAAGTAGGCAATATGAGACAGAGAATAACTGGAGTCTTTTGAGTCTGTCCATGTAGGACATGTAATAATGCCTAGGATTTTCTTTGTGAGGTACTTCTGTGGCCTTTCCAGTTGTTGCAGGTGTCTAGTGAGGTACATGCCGAATGGGGCATTATACTCCATGATTGGTCTAATGATGGAGGAGTAGAGAGAGACAATGACCTCTTTCTTCCTGGATGCAAAACCCTTGGTAATGAGATGTGACACATAGAAGGACTTTCTGACCACAGTGGCAACGTGGTGGTCAACCTGCGACCCAAATCTCTTATAACACCTTGAGTGTTCAGTGGGCTCCCATCAATGTGGTAATTAGTGAGAACTAAGTTTTTACCAAAGGGGATGACGACAAATTTTTTGGCATTAAGCTTAAGGCCATGGTTTCGACACCAGTCATTGGTCTCAGTGAGGCCTTTCTGTAGGATGTCTGCATCACTTGAGGAGTTAATAATGGCTTGCAGTCATCTGTGAACCTGTTCAGCCAGAGTCCCTTTGTGTTGGCCTGGACTTCTGAAAAGTAGATGCCAAAGAGGAGAGGACCCAGGACCAATCCCTCTGGGACTCCACTCATGACTGGTCAGTAGTCTGACTTGGAGTCTGCTACTTTCACACTGTGTGTTTTATCTTATGTGTTTATCAATAATTCCTGAGTGAGGAATGGTGTCAAAGGCCTTGTCCAGATCAAGGTAGGCTGTATGCACTGTCTTACCTTCATACACAGCCCTGGTGACTGACTCAAAGAAGTCAACCAGGTTGAGCAGGCATGATCTTCCTTTCACAAAACCAAATTGTGTGGGGTCTAGAGTTTGGAGATTTCCTATATCTTTGTTAATCAGGTTCATGATGATGCGCTCCATAATTTTACATATCAGACTCATCAGGCTAATGGGGCGATAGTTCCCAGGGTCTGTAGTCGCTCCCCCTTTATGGAGAGGGATGACTGTAGCAGTGCGCTATTTGGTAGGGACAAAGCCTGAGGTGAGGCTGTGACTGAACAGGGCACACAGATGTGGTGCCAGTTCACTTTGTAGTTCATGTAGAACACAGCCAGGGATATTATCTGGTCCCATGGAAGCTGTATTCTTGGCCTTGGACAATGCAGCTTTAACCTGTGTCGCAGAAATGCTGCATGCCTGGCATTCTTCTGGTGTTGTGATTGGTCCTTTGGAGGGGTAAAGTTGGCACTGAATCTATCGACCAGTATGTTGGTAATGTCTGTTGGTACCATTGTGCAGTAACTCAGAGAAAATCTGGGTGTTGCTGTGGAGGTTCTTGATATAGCTATAGCAGGCTTTGTGATTGTTTTTAGTGTCTGCTGCAATTCTGCCTTCATAGCTGGCTTTAGAGGATTTGATGAGGGATCTCAGGTTTTTGTTTTCCAGTCTTGGGACTTCACTTTTTTTGCAACAGTTTCTTCCTTCTGTTGTAGAGTTTACTAATGGCAGGGGAACACCAGATATTTTTGGAGGAGAGTGTCTTGGTTCTGTTGGGTATGGCTAGTTCCTTGCATTTATGTACATGTTCGTATAGTACATTGGTGTATGATTTGGTAGTCATACAGCTATTTTCCATTGGCATGGGTGCCGTGAAGTTAGTCTCCTCTGTTTTTAGGAGTCCAAAATCAGCTTTGGAGAAGTTTTTCAAGGTGGTTACCTTTGCAGGATGTGTGGGTGAGATGTGGATTTCCATGGTGATTAGTTTATGGTCGGATCTGACCAGGGAGGGATTGACTTTTGGTGTGGAGCAATGGTCGCCCATGTTAGTAATAATGGGTCAAGGGTGTTGCTTCCTCTAGTGGAGGTCAGAATGAGCTGCTCCAAGGCATTGGAATTGATGAATTCCAGAAAGCATTGGTCCAGTGTATTGGTGCGTGAGTAGTTTTCCCAGTTGATGGAGGGGTAGTTGAAGTCTCCTAGTAAGAGACTGTTGGGTTGGACCTTGATAGATTCTAGGGTGCTTAGGAATGTGGAATGAGAGTCTAGGGACATGATTGGGGACCTATAGCAGACTATGACCTGGATCGCCATCTTAACTAATGTTAATTGTACCTGAATTATCTAGATGCGTTATGCTGGGCTACTAGTCTGGAGGTGTGCATATCCTTTATGAATATGGAGACACCACTGCCTTTGGCACTTCGGTCCATTTTTTGGGACCAAAAGGTGTGGAAAGAATTATAGCCTGGTAGTGCAGGGGTGCTTTCTGCAGCTTTAAACCAGGTCTCTGTTACA
Organism: Protopterus annectens; assembly: GCF_019279795.1. Taxonomy (NCBI): domain Eukaryota; kingdom Metazoa; phylum Chordata; order Ceratodontiformes; family Protopteridae; genus Protopterus; species Protopterus annectens. The sequence goes on from NC_056743.1 coordinate 1,078,370,540, forward strand.
GCACAAGTATCGATGTTCTCCATTTTGAGGAGTGCTTCAAGTGAGTGCACCTTGAGATTTAGACTTCTAGCATTAAACAGCATGACCTCAGATTGCATTTATTTATAGCTGTAATGGTGGTAATTTGGTCTTTGGAACACCGCCTAAAAAAGGCACTATAGGGGTGGCAAGACCCTTAGCCAGTACACAGAAAACCAGGGGTGACAGATGCAGGCCATCTCTGGCAAAGCATCAAGATCTGTCAATCATGTCATCCCAAGCAGACAGATTCAGAATGACACCAGAAACTTAGCCAGTTGTTGAAGTCAATCATTTTTTGTTTGTACTGCAGTGTCTTTCTGAGTGATGGTAGGATACTGCTCAGGGTTAGTGTCATACCTGCCTGGGCCACATAATCTGAGAGCTCCACCATGTCTCTTCATATAGTCCAGGGAGCTGCATCGCAGGTCATTCACACCTACATGGACAATGACAGAGTCATACTTGTACTTGCTGTGGAGTGACCTGAGGGGGTGTGTAATGCGTCAGATTCTGGCACCTGATAGACAGATGACTGTTACTTTCTCCTTATTCAACCTAGCGAGTGGGACATCTGTGTGCCTCACTATTGAGTCACCTATGATTAGTGTATTGGGCAAGGTGTTTAGCCTTAGGGGCTTAGATTGAGGGGCACACTATGGAGGTGAGCTATGTGTCCTGTGGTTTGTGCTGTATTGTGGTTGTCAAGTGCATTTCTATCTTGGAGGTCTCTGCTGTCTGGGTAAATTTCTACTGAGACCCTCTGTGAAGGTGGGTGTGTGGTTTGTGTTTTTATGTGAGAGTTGTGATAGTGGGTGGTCTGGAGGGCTATTTGTTCCATTTGGTGTGGTGCGGGTATTGACCTTCTCCTCTTGACCAGCTAGTCTGGTCTTGGCTGGAGAGTGCATAGCTTCCAATTTGGTGAAATAAGTGCATCTCTCACAAATCTGAGTGTTGGGAGGTAAGAGGAGAGGGTTGTTTGTGTACATGAGGCAGTTGCTACACTGCCTCAGAATGCTCAAGTGCACCAGGTTTATATGAGAAAGCACAGGGAACTGCCCTTTAATCAAGATAGGAGGGGTGGTCATAACTACTAAGTACTGGAGCTATTACCATGAAGAACGACTAGTGCTGATGGCACTTAGGTGTGCTACAATAATTGTTACAAAAACTTGTTGAAGTGCAAAGCAATTAGGCTATGTGAAGTGCGAGAGAGAAAGAACTAGCAAGATCTAAGGGAAAACTGAAGAGCAGACTTTCTGGCACCAGTAATAGTTTACCTCAACTCAGTATCGCTGCACGGAACTTAAACAGGTGCAAACCCGTGCAAACATGGACTTTTAAACCAGAAAGTTGAAAGGGATGGAAAAACTGCCCAAACAACCAATAAACTACACTTTCTGGGCCAGAAACCTCTCCCTTACATACTCGTTTAACTCTGATTCATTGATTCTTTTTATCCCACCACCTGCTTTTATATAACCTATTATTTCTTGAATCGCTATCCATATTGCTAGATGAGCTGAAAATCCCGTAATTTTAACTCCATGATGTAATATACTTAGACTTTCTGATACTATAAAGTAATTAGTTTCCATTCTCAGATTACTCCTTTTGTATGTCTAGTATTTGCTTTTCCATAAATACATTTTACCACTTTTAAACACACCTGAAATAACTTTTACATCCGTCCCTTCTTTTCGCCTATGTTTTAAATCGCAATTGAAGTCTCCCACTACTATCACTTGCATATTTACACTCAATCAAGTATTTTCCTAAACATAACCTCTCTTTGTTTTTGTAAAGTAAATGGGTATAGTGCAATCACCCTATATATTTGTTTCTTCCATCGTACATCTATTATTACTATTCTTCCTAATACTGCAAGTGTATAATCCAGAATTTCTATACATTCTCTATATAAAATCAATATAATTCTTGAATTTCAACTCAAGCAAACTGAATTTCATTTTCTAAGTATAAATCTGTTTAAATTTTCAGGTTATATGGATGCAAAATAAAATTATAATGAAATCCTGGTAATGATTGGAAATTATACTTAAAATCATGGATATAATCCCACAATTTCAACCAGTTTTCCAAATTTTGATTACATGAATACTGGAAAAGCATAGAACTGTCATAGAATTTGGCAATCCACAACACTTATTCATAATAAGCTGTATTTCTCCTCATATGCATTAGTTATAATACTGTCAGCTTCTTTTTTGTATATTATATGTTTAAAATCTGTTTAGGTTTTCAGTTTATACAGTTGCAAAAGAAAATTGCAATGAAATCCTAGTAATGAATGAGAAATTACAATTAAAATCTTGTATATAATTCCTGGATTTTGACTCAAGCAAACTGAATTTAATTTTTTACGTATAAATCTGTTTAAAGTTTCAGTTTATATGGTTGCAAAATACAATTATAATGTAATCCTGGTAATGGCTGAGCATTACACTTAAAATAATCGCTATAGGAAAAAATGAATCACTGCAGCTAAGGAGTCTCAAGTTAAAAAGTAGAATGTATAGTAGAAAATACAAACTTCAGACTCTCCACGATCAAAAAGTAAAATATAAAAGGTTTATTCGATACTGTGGTAAGCGCTTTCGCGTATCTCCTGATACGCTTCCTCAGACCATATACAACATAATAAATTTCAAACTTATATAGTAACAAAAGAAACTCATCATTCAATAAATCAATCAATTAACAATTCATAGTGCAATTATGCAATTAACATAATGCTCATTTAAAAACACAGTAATCTTAAAGACAAGTTTTAAGCAGCCAGTAGTTAAAGTGTAACAAGCAAAACACAAAGTGACAGAATATATGCTGGCTCAATTCTTCTCTCCTACTTAAAACGCATTAATGAAGCTTGTTGAAACTTCATTATTTAGAGCATAATTTACAAGGTTTAACACTTCTCATATGCAGAGCTCTAATAGAGCTGAACTTAACATAAGAGCTAGAATAATTAATACAAGCCCAAAATCATATGTTTTTTTTTTCAGGAATTGATACTGCAAAGAGAGGTGCTGCTTCAAGTATTATTAAAATTAAAAGTATAAATATAAATATAGATATAGCTGATGTACTTTTAAAAAACTAATAATATGCAATAACAATGAAAATTTTATATGTAAATATGTAGATATGTATAATCACTCTAAAAACCTAAGTTTAAATAGCTATATACTACATGTATAAAAATGTATATACTTATGTGCAAAATTAATTCGTATTCTTATGGACCTGAAAACTAACAAATCTATAGAACAAAGACATGACTGACATTATATAGTTCTAACTATTCATAACAATTAAATATTATCAGAATATTTGAATACTATATATTATAAGTGTTCATAAATTATACTATTTAAAAATGTTTCAAACTAAAACTGACTGATGTTATTGAACTATATTGTGAAAATATATTGACCATGGAATGCCTATCTACGTGTGTTCAGAAAAGATCTTATAGTAACATAGGTATTTAAACCCGGGGGGTAATGACCCTTTAGTCTAAAAATCCATTTCAACTCCTTTAATTCTAAGGAATTTATGTAATCACCACCTCTAGCATTGGGTTCTACTATCTGTAAAACTCTAAACACAAAAGAGTGTGTCGGATGGATTAAGATATGTTTTGCTAGGGCATTTAATTCATTTTTGTTGTTAATGTCGTACTGGTGATTGTAAATTCTGTTTTTTAATTTCCTCTTGGTTAAGCCAATGTAAAAAGCTGAACACTGTTCACAAGTAGCTAAATATATTAAACCAGAGGAATCACAGGTGGCTTTAAGTCTTGGTTTGAATACATATGGCAAATCTGGGTGTACAAAGTCATGTTCCTTAGTGATATATTTACAATAGTTACAATGTTTACAGGGATATGTGCCAAAAGGGTTCCTTTGCCCTATAAAATCTTTCTTACTGGAACCTGTTCTATCACATAATAAACTTTTCAAATTTTTGTTGTTTCTGTATATTATTTGTGGATTTTTACCTACTAACCTCGATGTATATTCATCTGTTAACAACACTTTCCAGTTATAATCAATATTTTCCTGATATTTAGACTGTCATTTGTGTATGTTGTTATAAATGCAGTCCTTTCCTTCATGTTGTTAATTTCCTTTTTATAAATGTGGGGTGAAGGACCTTTATACTTAACTTCTGTTTTTGATGTTCTTTCTTCTTTCAAAACTTGGTTCCTGACCGTTGTTACTAGATCATTTTCATATCCTCTATCTAAAAACATCTTTTCCATATTGTCTGCCTCCCTTGATAAATCTTGTTTATCTGTACAGATTTTGCTCAGCCTAATAAACTGGCTCTTTACAATACCCTTAAAGATATGACGTGGGTGCATACTATCATATCTTAAAATTGTGTTTTTCCAACACTTTTTCTTATATAGTGTGGATGTCAGTTTGCCTTCTCTGATATCTAGACTGACATCCAAAAAATTCACTGAGTCATATGATGCTTCAACTGTGAATTTAAGGAAATTAGTTGTAGTCTCCAAATACTCTTTAAATGAAAGGAATTCTTCAATTGAGCCATCCCACATGATTAAGATGTCATCTACAAAACGTTTATAGACTAAGATCTTATGAAAGGATGGGTGCAGAAAAACATGTTCCTTTTCCCAATGATGCATTACTAGGTTAGCATATGTGTTTGCACAAGGGGTGCCCATAGCCACACCAGACTGTTGTAAGTATAGGCACCCCCTGAATGCAAACACATTGTTACTGAGAACTAAGTCAAGGAGATGGCAGATCAAAATTGCCTGGTTCTTATCTATTGTTGGAACAAATTGTAACATTTCCCTCACTGCTTGTATTCCTTCCTCATTTGGAATTGAGGTAAAGAGACTTTGCACATCCATAGTAATTAACAAATGTTGATCTCTTATGAACTTAAAATCAAGTGAGTTCAGATGATCTAGAAGTTGATATGTGTCTTTAAGAATACTTGGAATGGCATCTACTAAGGGTCTCAATGTGTTTTCTAAATATATCGAAATATTCTCAGTGACCCATTTCTCACTAGATGCTATTGGTCGCATGGGTGGTGGTATAACCCCTTTATGCATTTTGGGTAAGCCTTTTATGCTTGGGACTACAGGTGTTTCATTCAAGAAAAATTCATATAAACTTTTTGATATTTGATAGCACATAAGTAAATCATATAAATCATCTTTAATAGATCTAATTATTACATTCAGATTTTCTTGATCAATTGCTAAATAAGTGCTAACATCATTCAACATTTCTACCATCAGAGTGTCATATTGCATGGTAAAAAACAGTGCTATACCCCCCCCTCTTATCCACTGGTCTCAATGTTAAAATAAAATCATTTGAAAGTTTATGTAGCGAAGACTTGATTTCACTAGACATGTTGAAAAAAGAACATTTCTTTTTCTTGCTGTGAAAATAGTTATAAAAATCATGTTCACATATTTTCACAAAGGAATCAACATGACTTGGCAAAGGCGGTGAAAAAGAACTTTTCTTTTTATGAATGAAAAAGCCTGTTTTATTTTCTTTCACTTGTTCAGAGGCTTTTGAAAAAAACAGTTTCAGGGCTATTGAACGACCAAACATGCGCAAATCTATCAGAACATCTGAAAGTACGCTTCCTTGCGAAGGAACGAAAGACAATCCTCTATTCAATAAATCTTTATCGTATGTAGTAAGGACGTACCTGGACATGTTGAAGAAGAGGGGTTCTATAGTTTCTGCCTCCTTCTTTGGTACGTGCCTGACTCCCCTGAATATTTCCTTTTTCTGGTATCCCAACTGCCCAGTCTTTCTCGTGGAAAGGAAGGTTTCCTTATGGGGAGGGGTAAAAAAGGGGTATTCTCTTGGGAATGATGTTTACGAATAGCTCCAGGATTCTTCTGTGGTTGTTGAACAGCTCGATTGGCTTCTTGGTTGGGTAACGGGGTTGAGGTAATTGTAGTCGCTGGTAACTCTGGAGGCGTAGTGAATGCTTCAAGTGAAGCATTATCTTGAGGGACAGGCAAAGAACCTGTAGTGGTTGAACCAATTGGTGCCGACGCTGTCAGAGTATAATCCAATGGTGCTTGCTTTTGAACCTGATTCTCTCTTCACTGATAAGGTTCAGGTCTCCTGGGCCACACAAAGACCCCTCCAGTAGAAAAATCTTTGAAATCACGCTGAAGTTTTTTTAGTTTGATTTGTTGAAGTCTTGTAGCATAAGCATTCACTTGGCTATACACAATATCTAGCTTTTTTAAACAAAAAGCTTCTGTGAAATTATCTCGTAATTCTTTATTAAGAGAAGTGACTTGTAACAACAGTTTGTTCTCTAATGGACTGAAATATTCAATCAGTAACTGTATATATTTGTAGCTAGCTTCTATATTAATTTCTTGCCATTTTTTGAGGAGTATAGGGTGACTGTCTCCGTAAGAAGGCATGCACAAAATGCGCATACCTCACGGAATGAGTTTGTAATGCAGACACGCCTCCATGTGTTTGCGTTGCCACATCATTCGTTGAAGTTTATACAGATCATTCTCTAGTGTCTTAACTTTAGTGTTGAAAATTTCTAAATTATCAATTGTTGCTTCCGTAGAAAAAGGAGCGGGTACATTGAGGTCCAGAGCCAATAAAGGATTGAACTTACAAGTAGTGATAGCAGTCCATTGTTGTTCATTAGAGAGGTTCCTTGGTTCTGGGTTATAGTCCAACTCCACGTCTGAATTAGCCATGCCGTGTGCTGTAGTGAACCCAATATGCAGAGCAAGAGCAGCAACAATATAGGAAAAAACTAATCACTGCAGCTAAGGAGTCTCAAGTTAAAAAGTAGAATGTATAGTAGAAAATACAAACTTCAGACTCTCCACGATCAAAAAGTAAAATATAAAAGGTTTATTCGATACTGTGGTAAGCGCTTTCGCGTATCTCCAGATACGCTTCCTCAGACCATATACAACATAATAAATTTCAAACTTATATAGTAACAAAAGAAACTCATCATTCAAAAAATCAATCAATTAACAATTCATAGTGCAATTATGCAATTAACATAATGCTCATTTAAAAACACAGTAATCTTAAAGACAAGTTTTAAGCAGCCAGTAGTTAAAGTGTAACAAGCAAAACACAAAGTGACAGAATATATGCTGGCTCAATTCTTCTCTCCTACTTAAAACGCATTAATGAAGCTTGTTGAAACTTCATTATTTAGAGCATAAGTTACAAGGTTTAACACTTCTCATATGCAGAGCTCTAATAGAGCTGAACTTAACATAAGAGCTAGAATAATTAATACAAGCCCAAAATCATATGTTTCTGATTCAGGATTTGATACTGCAAAGAGAGGTGCTGCTTCAAGTATTATTAAAATTAAAAGTATAAATATAAATATAGATATAGCTGATGTACTTTTAAAAAAACTAATAATATGCAATAACAATGAAAATTTTATATGTAAATATGTAGATATGTATAATCACTCTAAAAACCTAAGTTTAAATAGCTATATACTACATGTATAAAAATGTATATACTTATGTGCAAAATTAATTCGTATTCTTATGGACCTGAAAACTAACAAATCTATAGAACAAAGACATGACTGACATTATATAGTTCTAACTATTCATAACAATTAAATATTATCAGAATATTTGAATACTATATATTATAAGTGTTCATAAATTTTACTATTTAAAAATGTTTCAAACTAAAACTGACTGATGTTATTGAACTATATTGTGAAAATATATTGACCATGGAATGCCTATCTACGTGTGTTCAGAAAAGATCTTATAGTAACATAGGTATTTAAACCCGGGGGGTAATGACCCTTTAGTCTAAAAATCCATTTCAACTCCTTTAATTCTAAGGAATTTATGTAATCACCACCTCTAGCATTGGGTTCTACTAAAATACAATTATAATGTAATCCTGGTAATGGCTGAGCATTACACTTAAAATAATCGCTATAATTCCTTGATTTCAATTTGTGAAAATGAATTTTTTTGTTGTTTTTAACTATAAATCAGTGTCCACTTGTAAGTTCTTATTGCCTTCCTCTTTTACTGGTATAGATCATTTTTTCACCTGCTGTATTTTGCAATGGATGGGAATCATGCATTAATGATTACCTCAATGAAGCTTGTTTAATTAAGGTTAATACTTCAGATTGGCTTCCAATTATTACTTCTTACAAAGGAAAAAATGCTTCCAATGATCTATCCAGGAGCTATAGCCTCTGCATCACTCAGAGTAATAAATACCCTTGAGGTTACCAAACTTCAGGGATAAATTATAAACACATTAATTAAAGGTAGTTCAATGTATCAGTATCATTCAAAAGGACTTAATCAACAGAATCATTGATGGACTGAACAAATTTTTTTTGTTTGTCTTTCGGCTTTTCCCAGTTAGGGAAAATTGATGGTGTTGAGTTGCCAGCCCGATGCCCAACCTTCAATGAAGGCATGCCCATTCAACGCATGTGTTTCGAACGCCCACTCAACCGCGGGGAGGACATGCAGACTCCACACAGAAGGCACTCCCAACCCAAGCCGAGAATCGAATGGGAGAACCTCTTGCTGTGAGGCAACAATGCTACCGCTGCACCACCACGGAAGTACTGATGGACTGAACAAATATTGTTTGCAAAAGAACTTCTGTTGATTTTAGATGTGTGTCTGAAAACACTTATAACTGACAGTGCAACTCCAGTGTCAGTTCTACTTTTAACTTTTCCACATCCACTTTATAGTATAACATTTTGATCATTATTAATTTCATTATGTGTTTCTAAACAAATAAAATCAAAATTTTCAGTTTCAACCACAGAGTTTATTCTAGCACACCCAAAATAACTGACAGCTTCCATCATTTTGTGCAAACTTTTAATCAGGTATCCAACATTTTGTAGTTTAAATCATGTACATTCTTTTTATCCCTTCTCCATTAATATATTCTTGTACTCTGGCCTTTTTTATGACATCTGCTACAGCCTTTCTATTTAAACCACTAATTGTTATTTAAGATATTTTTTGATATTTCCCCATAAGAGATTTAAACAACTTGTTTGTTGAATATTCTTTCACATCTTGTAGTCCTAGCAGCTGCTTCTATCATCATTTCCCTGTTTATAACTTGCTCTTGTGTTAGCTGCTATTTCTAGAACTAATCTTGTTTGTGTATCAATACAGTATATCCAATCCATCAGTTAATTTCTCCCAAATTGGCAATGTGCAGCCAGTCTGCATAATTATAATACATATTTTGAGATCTTGTTTTCCCTTCTTTGGCTTCTTTCACAAAATCTAGAACCTTTCTAGATTTATAAGAAGCTGTGTATTCAAAAACTACTTACAACACATTAAAAACAACTCAGTTCATTTATCTGGTGCTGCTAAGTTTCATTGCAGTCCATAATTCTTTGCACTGATTAGCATCTGCAGAAGTTACACTTTTTAAATAATCTGTAATACTGACTTAAAAGTAAAATCCTACCTTTTCAGCATAGGAAGCCCAGTTCTGTTTTTTAGTTAAACACATAAAAATGTCTCACAGAACCTGGCATGCTGCAAATATTTAGACAATAACTGAAGTTTGATTGTGAGTAATACAGAGTTTACCCATGAGGCCAAGCAAAGAGAGCTGTGAGTAAATTCTGCATTTCATTTATTTTTACTACACAGTGATGTCATAAAAGAAATGGCTTGTCTTTTTAAGAAAACCTGCACAGTACATCTTTACTGACACTTTATTTCATAAAATATTGTGGAAGAAAAACACGAAAATGGAAGATAGAGTCATTTCAGTCACAAATGCTAGTGGTGATTGTTTGCACATTCTTGCTGAAAAGTAAGGTGGCTAGCGGCATGAGTTAGAGTAAGCCTGCTAGATTCTTGTCCTTAGGAGTGAGTCTGTGAGTTAGATGTACAGAAGGATGTTAACATGGGAAAAGCCAGGATGAAAACAATAAGGTATTATATATTGTTGTGGGTATTTGAAGTGGATGGATTAGCATTCAGCTACGGAACTGTTACTGCATGGCCATTTACCTGCTTTCCATAACTAATCTGGCATTTATCATGGACAGGCTGACTGTTCTGTCCACTCAGTCTGCACATTTCTAAATATTAATTTTCTTTCCCTGTATAAATATGTATCTACTTGGTTTACAGTTTAATATTAACTATCACACCCAGATTACACTGCAGACAACTTAAAAATACACATTTTAAAAGTCATGGTAGTTTCCAACAAAGCACACTGCACACAGCTTGTTACTTTTTCACAGCAGCTCACATTGCACATAACTTGTTACTTTTTCACACCAGCGCACATTGCATATAACTTGTTACTTTTTCACACCAGTGCACAATTCACGTAACTTGTTGCTTTTTCAAACCAATACATGCTGCACATAACTTGTTTTCTTTTAAGAAGCTCTTTTAGTCATGTTTTTTCTACTATAAGAGAATACAGAAAATGTCTTTAAACATTTTGCTTTCAGTGTAACTTCATAATCAACATTTATTTCCTTTACATAGTTTCTCTTTTCACATAAATGCATTATTTCCATTTCTAAGCTATATTTACATAATTTCTTGTTTATAAATATTTCTTTGATATTTTCCTGATAATTGCATCAATGTTATATTCATTCTCACAGTCTTAATATTTGAAAGTTTAACGGATATTTAATTTTTCTAAAGTTTGTTCTGCTCTAAAAGTTACAAATTGCCAACTATTTTACTAGGACATTAATAATTCATCTTGTTTCAACAGGTATAAGCAACCCTTAGATTTCAGAATGGCTTACTGTAATATGTAGTAGGCCTGAGGGATTCACAGACTGCTTTCTCACTACAGTTTTAGTCTAGAAATGGCCATAATGTGGGCAGCAGTGTCACTGGTGAAACCACATGCAAATGGTACAGTCCTGGGGAATGGCTAATTCATACTAGATATGTTCACCCCAGAAATAGTGCTGAGAGAGGATCAATGTGCTTGAACAATATTCATTGCTCTACCAAATTAATTATTTTACAAGGAGGAACATGTGAATGCTGTCAAAAAGATAATATTCAAACATTCACCCCATGGAGAATGTTGTACAGGTATTATAGCAGATATGTATCACAATGGGGTGTGCATGCCTGTGTGCACATGTGATTATGTGTCTCTATGTGTTTGTGTATGTGCAGACAGGTGCATGTCTATAGGAGCATGAATATGTGTGCATCTGTGCGTATGTCAAGGTGGTCCCCAACATGGAGGGAAATACAAGGAAGCTGTCTGTTCTATATGTCAGTGCACACACATGTGTGCATTTGTATGTGTGTGTGTATGTGTCAGTGTACAGGTGCATAGGAGTCTGAATGTCTGTGTGTTTGCATATTGGGGGTGGATAAATACGCTAAGTGATGCTTGGGCTGGTTGGGAGAACATGGTCAGGGCTGATAGTACAGTATTAAATTCAGGAACATGGTAATTAGCTGCCTACATGGTGCCCCACTGTGAAGCTATACCTTGTCTCTGAATCAGAGAGCACCAATTAGTGCTGGCAGTGAAAAATCTCTCTGAATCCCAGGGAACATTTGTCTTTAATTTTCTCCCAGGAGTCTAAATGCAATCGATTCCAGCCCTTTTCTGCTACAATTACATTTTTTATTTTATTTTATTTTATGTGTGTATGCATGCTTTTGTCTACAGGAATTCCTATTTTCTGACTGAAAGTGGTCATGGTACACATGGGTTGGTCTCCTTACAAAGTTGTCGTTTTATATTTGCCACAAGTGGGACAACACTCATTTAGATAAAATAAATGCTCAGAGGTGGCAGCCTTGCTGTATGTATCTTACTTTACTTACTACTAATTAACAAATGTATACTCACATGAACAAGTGCACATTATACCTCTCAACCTCTGAGTACAAGAAGTCTAGAAAAGGCTGACAAAACGGGGGGGGGGGGCAAAGGCCCAAAAATAGGGACACATTTTAAATATTGCTGTTATAAACTTAGAAAGTTGCTAGAGTAACAGGTTTTTCTGTTAACATACATTTTCTGAAGGCTCTAAAGAATTTGTGTAACTGAATTTATCATCTTAAATATCAGCTTTTATCTTCAGTGGTTTAAATATTTCCCCCCAAATGCATTTATGAATGTTTAATTAACCTATCTCACAAACATACAGTGAATCATTTAAGTCCTGAATAAAATTTTCAGTTGGGTATAGAAAAATAAGCTTGTCTAGATGTAAAACAAGATTGCTGTCAAATTCACAGCATAGTCTGAAAGAAATGTTAAGACTAAGGTGAAGGCCATTGAAATAAGGCTGCATAGTCCATGTTAGTTACTGGCATACCTTTAGTAGTTTCTTATATTTTTACATTACAGCTTCATCATAGGCTAGCTCACTGGTGTTGCAGTTAGCATTGCTGCCTCATACCGATTTTCTGGTTTAGTTCTACAAGAATGATTTTGTGCAAACCCTGCATGTCCTCTCTGAGTTTACATGGAATTATTCATAAAGATCTGTTTTTCCTACATCCCAAAGACAAGTTGATAAATGAACTGATGATCCATTTTTGAATGTGTATATATGTGTGTGTGTGTGTGTGTGTGTGTGTGTGTGTGTGTGTGTGCGTGCCTGTGTGATTGTGTATCTGTGTGTATGTGCATGGCTGTCTATGTACCCATATGAGTGAGTACACGTGCATATGGCCCCTGAGATGAATGAACTGGTTTCCCTTCCAGGAGTGCTTTTTTCCCTAACACTTCATTCAGAAGAGGAAAAAATAGGTTTTCTGAAAATGAGATGTAGAGCTTTTTTTGGATCACCTTACAAACACAAACAGCAAATATTTTTAAATCTGGTATGCAAGCGGATTTTGCAATGCAACTGCAAAGTCTTGTTTTGTACTACAAAAATGCACTCAGGCTTTAGTCTTTAAATAGACAGCTGACATTTTTTTTTTAGTAAAAAGATTAAAAGTTGTAAAGCTCTGTTTAAATGCAATGGCATATTTATTATCATCTCAAACTTTGAACATATTAATTAATTACCCTATGTCTTGAGCTCTGATAGTATAAAAGATAGATAATTTACAAGCTGATTTGTCAGGTACATGTTAAATTAGTCTTAAAGACAAGACTACAACATATCAGTGATGTAGTTCACAAGGCCTAGTCCTCAAGTTTAGATGGACAAAAAACATGCTGGCTGTTATGTTTAAATGTTAATAGAAACAGTGTGGTAGAATTACAACTTTTTTATGCATTTGCTGATCAGATAATCCCAAGAGATTCAAGTGCCCCCTTCTGGGGGCAACCCAGGAGCACTATTTGGTTAAGTGACTTGCTCTGAGTCACACAGTAGGCAAATAGCGGTGGAAGGAATCAAACTCTGGAATGTTGACCACAAGGAGCAGTTCATTAACAATTCACAGCCTTAATTCTCTGTCCTACCAGACAAGTTAAGATTATAAAATACATTATATCTTGTTTGTGTATCCTGGATCATTAGAAAATAAAACTGTGACTTCAGTTACAAGAAAACAAAAATCCTGCATTTTCCCATGGTAAATAATTTGGAGGCCTGGTAGGATGGTATGACTGAGGCAAGAGAAACAGATGATGGTCCATTTACTTCATTACAGGGAAGAATTAGGAACAGTTTCTTCTATTTATGGATTTTCAACACTGGCAAATTGTGCGGCCTCCTGAACTGACAAGTTTGGAACTCTGGGACTGGATAGCTTTCACTGCTGCTAATGGACACGAAACACAAATAGTGAGGAATGGTCTGCTTCTTAATTGCAAGAGTTAAATAAAGTCAGCAGGAATGTTTTATTTATTGCAAGGATGACAAGTGCTGAAACCAAGGTATTGTCTGGACATATATACATGGCCATGGCCTTTCAGGATAAGAGTATGACAGATACAGAAGTTATGCATTACTTAGCCTGACCTCTATACAGGAAATTAAAAAATCATATCAGAAAGAGCAATTTGTTACATACCTAGCAACCTGCACATAGAAAAGGTAGCAGCATGGCTTCCAAGCAACAAAAATCATATCAGACTCATCTTATTGAACACTTCAATTTTTTTTTATTTTCAATTAAAATAACATTTACATAATAGTTTTAAATATCATTTTAAACAACTATATACAATATTTATAATAGCCTAACTTTCTGTTATATACACTGTATGTTATTAAATATAGAATTAACAGATCAGTTATCAGAGATACAATATTGATTATTGCAGAGTGTCCAACAAAGATATAACTTTCTTCCAAGGACTATTTACCAATGGCCTGGGATAGATTCGTAGTTCTTTGATTTTTTTTCCATCAATGCAGTTGTCTTCAGTAAAGTGTAGAATTCTTCCAATGTCGGGGGTGTATTTGAATTCCACCTTCTGGTTACACATTTCCTAGATATAGCAAGTATTGTCCACAACAAATACATATTTGTCTTATTCAGGTAGGGACCTTCATTTACATTTAGAATTATTAATACTTTAGTTAAGGTAAAGGATTCATTAAATAAAGCTTGTAAAAAAATATTGATTCCATTCCAATATGATTTAATTTTATTACATTCATAAAAAATATGAATCCAGTCTGCTTTAGTTGACTTTTCATACCTCCAGCAAAAACCATTTGCAGTAGTACAACTGATCTTTTTAATTCTATCTGGTGTTAAAAACGCTCTATGTAAGTATTTCCAGTTGAATATTTTCTAGTACTGTGTGTTAGAGGTGTAATTAACTGATAGTAAGATGTTAGTTTTAATTTCTTCTGTTAAATGCAATGACTGACCTTTTGTTAAGAACTGCCAGTATGATGGTTTGGGAATTGTTTTATTTGTTATTAACTCTTTATATAGATTTGAAATGGAATTTTTCTTTTCACAACTATTATATATAAATTCATACAGAAAACATATTAGATGTGGAATATCTTTAAATGAGGAATTATTAATTAATCTGCATAAATCTTGAGTGTACATTAGAATGCTTTGTAAGGTTAACCAGTCCTGTGTTGGAATATTGTAAGCAGTTTTTATCATATGTATATGTAAAACATTTAATTTATTTACACATTGAAACCAGCATAAGAATCCATTTTGTTCCCAGGAGGTTATTGTTTCCCTATATATTTTGTGAGGAAAGTTCTTAGTGATGGTAAATGGGGTTAAAAGGTCAAACCAAAGTTTTAGATCTATGTTTGCATTGATAAGTTTCCTAAAGGAATTTATGAAATGATTAATCAGTGTTGTTTTAGAATGGTTTGTTATATTATATTGTATACTTATGCATAGTATGTACCAGGGTTTGTTTGATTTGTATACTATTAAAATTGTTTTTAACAAATTAAATTAATTTGTTAATATAGCCATTGTTAATTCTTTCCAGTTGGCAAAATAATTTGGGTTTATCCAGTCTATTGTAGTTTTAACACATATGCTTTTATATATGCTTCTATTTCTGGGAAGTTCAATGCTCCTTGTTTCCAGGGTCTAATGTGATGGGTTAGAGCAACTCTATTCTTTTTGGGATACAATAAAAATTTTAGTAAACATGAGTTTATTTCTTTAATAATGCATCTTTCAGAAATTAACTGTATTGCTAATGCTACATATAGTATTTTTGGCAATAAAACCATTTTTATTAATTGCAATCTGTCTTCAAAAGTTAATATAATTTTGTTCAACTTTTCGATATATATTTTTATTGTTTCAATAATGTTTTTATAATGTATTAATATTATTTTGTTTATATTTTTGCATAACACTATTCCTAAATAATTTAGCATAAGTTCTTGTTTTCCTATGATGGATTTATCTGTAACTTGCAGTTCTTTTTTCTTATTTAAAAATAGAAATTTTGATGTTGATCTATTAAAGTGTAGACCTGAAATCTTATAAAATTTCTTACTTCTTCTAGCTCACCTAATGACTCTCTGGAGTTTGATAGGGTTAATAAAATATCATCAGCAAAAAGCATTATTTTAGATATGTACTGGTCATAGACTTCTATTCCTTTTATTCTTGGATTATTGTGTATTATTTCTGCATTATTTCTATAGCCAAAGCAAATAAAATAGAAGAAAGGGTGCATCCTTGGTTAGTACCTTTCGTCATATGGATAGATTCTGAGGTGGAAGGACCTAATTTAATGTAGGCTAAGTTATTAATATATATGTTTTTTAGTAATAAGATGAAGGGAGGAGGAAATTCAAATAATGCTAAAGTTTTAAATAGATATTCCCAGTTGAGGGAATCAAAGGCTTTTTCTATGTCTAATCTGATTACAAGTGTTTCTCTATCTTCTTTATTCACATAATCTATAAGAGTAAGTATCCTTTTAATATTATCATATGTGTGCCTGTTATATAAAAATCTAGTTTGATTATTATTAATTGTCTTTGAAAGTGGGATTTTCATTCTGTTAGCTAGTATTGACATGAATATTTTGTAATCATTATTCAGTAATGATATAGGTCTGTATGAGGTGCAAAGGTCTGATGGTTTATTATCTTTTAGAATTGGTGTTATGAGAGAATATTTCCATGAGGGTGGTATTTTCCTTCTGACTGGACTTCTAGCAAAGTTTTATGAAAAAGGGAGATTACTGTTGAAGGGAAGAGTTTGTAAATTTCCGTAATTATACCATCTATCCCTGGAGCTTTGTTAGATTTACTTTCTTTTATCTTGTCAACAATTTCTTTGTAGGATATAGGTTTTTGTAGGTCTAGTCTTAAGTTTTTCGGGAGTTGTTTTTATATTGATAAGGTTTGTATCTAAGTTTATTTGGTTGGTATCTAAATCTTCTTTTTTGAAGTGTTCCATATAATGGAACAGAAATGCTTCAAGGATGTCTCCTATATCAGATACTTTTTTCCCTTTCTTTTCATGATATATACTACTAATATTATTTGCTTTAGATTATATTTTAATTCTTGTAGATAAGTTATGTAGATATCTGGGGGAGGTGGCTAATGAGTTTATTTTTAATTTTTCAAAGGCTAGACAAGTTTTGTGTGTTAGAATTTCATTATAGTTTTTATTTAATTCCTCTATTTCTTTTTTGACTTCTGGACAATTCTGATTTTTTTAGATTTTGCTGTCAAGAGTCTGGTTTGCAAGTCTAATGATTTAGATTCCCACTCTCTAACTTTCTTTTTGTATCAGCTAAGGGTCTTACCAAATAAATACGCTTTTAATGAGTCCCAAACCATGATTCTAATGATTTCTGTTGTATTATTAATTTCAAGAAATAATTATAGTTCTGACAACATCCAGGGTCTGAATTCTTTAATTTTCATGATATATGATGGAATTCTAGCTGAGAGGATTAAAGGTTTAAACTCTATTTGGAGCTTCATTATCAGAGAGTCATGATCTGAGAAGGGGCATGGAACTATTGAGAAGTTGAGGATTTTTGTTTGTAAATCTTGAACTATGAGTAATTTGTCTATTCTGGTTTGTGTTCCAAATCTATGGTCTTTATGGGAAATAATAAGGATTTATCATCTTTTACTTTAAAAGTGTCTATTAAATGAAATGAATCAATCCATTTTTTTAAGGATTTTGAAATAGTTGCTATGCGAAAAGACTTCTTGGTAGTTTCAGAAGCTTCTAAGGTACAATTAAAGTCTCCTCCCAGTATAAGATTTCCTTTATAATTGTTGGAAATAAAATCTAGGTGTTTTTAACCATTCCTGCTCCATTTCCTGGGAACCAATACAGATTAGCTAAGGTCCATATTCTGTTATTAAATTTAATTATAACAAATGCTAGTAGACCTTCTTTGTCTTCATTCTTATAAATAACTTTTGGAGTGATTATATTTTTCTTCCAGAGAATTGATACTCTTTTGTCTTTGTTCTATAGGAGGATTGAGCTAAGTCTGTATACTCCTTAAGGTTCCAAATAAAGCTATCATAAGTCTTAAAATGCATTTCCTGGAAAAATACTACTTGTGCCTTATTTAGATTTAAATATTTTAGTAAGTTTGATCTTTTATTTGCATTATTTAAGCCATTAGTATTCAATGATAAGAATGTAAAATCCATTTGAAGTTATTGTTGGAAGAAACTTTTTACTTCTTTTTTATTTTTTATTTTGATTATAGTAGTTATAACATATTCTCTGATAACATTGGATGTTATTTTTATGTGTGTAAACTTGGGACTGTAATTTAATGTTCTTTCTTCTTTAAATATAAGTAGGGTAAAATTCCGGTCAGGCTTTAAAAAAGTACTTTTATAAAACATTAATTCTAAAGTATCAAATACTAGTAAATATGAATTTCCCATTAAACATGGAATGAAAGTCATTCCTAATCCAATAGATAAAGATAGATCTATTGGATTATCACTCATTCCTTTAACCAACAATATCAACTGAGCTCCATATGTTAAATTATTATATGGAGAATTTTCTTAAAAAAGATATGAAATTCTATACTACTCTATTATTGTTCTATGGTATTTTATATATCAGGATGTAATGTTAGCAGTGTAAACAATTATTATGTTGATTTAGAAAATATACAATATTTAGTTACCCTTAAGAGATCCCAAACATGTCAGATATGTCATTTTGGATAAATTAAATGCAACAGAGGAGCATACACTAAATAAGCTAACAACAAATAGATTAGTACTACAATAATTTGACTAAAAGGACTCTACACGAGACAATTGAGTGATTACCAATTAAATATGAATTTACTGTAAGTGTACAGTCTTCCTTTACTTTCCCACTCTTCAGCTCACCAACTTCAACTTACACTTATGAAAAGACATGGCTTATCAGTGGTATCCTGTGTTTGAGAAGAGGCACCCTACATTCTAATGTGCAGTGCTTTTCCATATTTATAGATTTACAAAGCAGAGTCTAAGAATGAACTATGATCACCCTGACAGTTCCCATCCTGCATAGCGCACCTCCTGCTTCCAGAATGGGTAATCACATCAGGTCTAGAATGAATGTGAAGGTACTTATATGGTAATCAAGACTTACCTTAGGTAAGTATTAATCAAATAGTATTTAGAGCATCTTAGAGAGTTCTTGGGGCAGTTAGAATACTCTTGAGCCTCTCCTCCCTTGACCAAAAACAGAGATTTCCCTTCCATTTCTTTCCCTTGTTTTAAATCAGTACTAATAAAAGAAATTCAGCAAACATAGGTAAACAGAAATAACATTCAGTAGTCCGTCTTGTACATGACTCGCAATCCATTAAACAAGTCTAACATCACTTTAGTAAACATTATAAGACAAATTAGAAACAATTTCCTAGCTCTTTATATTTTCTGATAAAGCAAAAAGTTAACAATAAGCTATTTTAACTAAAAGTGTAAAGCATTTCAATTTTTTCTTGCATGTATACATTTCTACTTATATTGTAGTGTCAATAGCTGTCTTTGAAATCTGTACAATACTTCACTTCTTCAAATCATTCCTTTTTCAATTCAGGTTTTGTTTTGTCAAAATGGCAACAATATTTCAAGGGCACAATTAATCTTTAGACTGATGTTTCAAATAAATAACTTGGCAGTTGCCAATTGGGTTAGTTTAGAATGTATGTTTAGTGCAAATATAGCATGTTGCAAAAATAATATGTATTTTTTCGTGTGCTCGAGAGACTGTCATATGCAAATGACATATATAATGTAGCATATATAGAGCAGATTGCTTATGGATTCAGGTTGTTAAAGCAAATTATGCTTATTTATCAGGCCGTTTCATTTAAATTCACAAGTAATTTGGGGACATTTCAGTTGAGTTTCCAGGAATGTGTAGTACAATGTGAGTAATTGAGTCCACTTTTCCTCATAAACATATGTCACAATTCATTAAACTAAGCAGAGTCTAACATCTGTCTAATAATCATTATAATGACAAAGAATAGTAATTTCCTCGCTCTTCAAACTTTCTGATATCCCAAAATGTTGACAGTAAGCTATTTTAACTGGAAGACTAAAACATTTCAATACTTCCTTGTGAATATTCAATTTTACTTTTACTGTAGTGTCAAGAACTGTCTTTGAAATCTATGTAATTACTTCACTTCTTTCAAGTTATTCATTTTACAGTTCACATTATATTTTGTCAAAATGTCAATAGCATTTCAAGGGCACATTTAATATTTAAACTGATATTTTAAATGAATAGCTATCAGTTGCCAAGTGAGTTTGCACAGAGTGTGAGGTAACTGCAAAAATAACATGTTGCAAAAAGTAATATGTATCTTTTCATGTGCTCTAGAGACTGCCAGTTTCAAGTAACATATAAAATACAACTTTTACAGTGCAGAGACATTGTGGAATCAGCATGTTAAAATGAGTATTATACAACGACCCCCCCATTAACATTAAAAAATGTGCACGCTGATTGGTCAGCATGCATGTTGTAAATCAGAGTTATAGTAATGGAAAAAGGTCCGGACGCCCGGACTTTTTCCATTACTATAACTCTTTTTTTACAGCAACGGAGAACGCAAGATCTTCGTTGCTTCACACTGTCTCGCTATGTTAAACTCCTTTAACATAGCGAGACAGTTTGTAAAAATCAATTGAGATCTTGCTTTCTCCATTGATTTTGCTCACAGCTCTGATGTACTGTGTAGGCATACGCATGCACAGTACATCAGAACTGCCGCAGAATACCACACAGCTGCGGAAGGGCAGCAAGTAGGCATTATAATACAATGCCATTATTTAAGAAAAGTAGTTATTTTTTTTCTTAAATAATGTCATTGTATAATAGCAATAACCCACTTCTGGGTGTGGGTAATGCTGGATTTACCCACAGTTGGCTTTGTTTGGCCACTCGGGCTTCGCCCTCATGACCAAACCACACCAACCATGGGTAAATCCAGCATTACCCACACCCAGGCGTGGGTTATTGCTATAATACCTTTTAATCAAGCAGCTACATTTCAGTGCACATGTAGTTTGGGAACATTTCAGTTGTGTTTCCAGGAATACGTAATCCTATGAGGATAAATCATAAAATATATACACATAGTCCTGTTATGTATTTATTTTACCTTGTTTTTCATTTTAATAACTAAACAACATTACTTTTTCTTATTATTTGTTATCTGTTAGGCTAAATGCACTTTGCAGAGTCACAGTGTGCTTTGGAAACTGCAGCAATTGTTCACTGTTGCTATGGCAACGCAAATAGAATGTGAAGAAAGCTTAACTTCTCTTAACCGACAGTACATTTTCTCTCCTTTTTTTATGTATTTGTTAATACTAAAAGGAAATAATTCAAAGGAAATATGTACATGAATGGAACATTTCAGAGTTAATCACGAACATGTCCCCAATCCCAATAAGCATAACAGTGATTATCATTAATCTAATAAATATTGAAATAACAATAAATTAAGTTCACTATTCCAGTTAGTCTACTTTAAAACTAGATTATTTTAGACTAATTTATCTATGTATAGATAGTGAGTTATTAAATATATACAGACTATATTAGTATAGTAAATAGGAGAGAATTTAGAAAGGGAGACAAGATGCAGTTAAAATAAATAATGAGAAAAGAGAGAAGAGAGAAGAAAAGAGAAAATTAAGACAAAATACACATATACTATGTATGTTGATTTACAGTATAAATATTTTATGTGCTATATAACCCTCCTTCTGTGAAAGAAAAGTACCCTGTTTTACATACCTGAGGTAATGTGAAAACTCTCATGTGTCATCTATTTTCAAAATATATAGATAAAGATACCTTTGTTTTAAAATTCCAAGCAGTAAAAATTGATCTTTTAAAGTAATGTTAAAACAGTTCATATCATAGTAGATGCTTTGAAAGATTTGACTGTAACAGTATCAGTCTTTTGCTTCTTCTTTTTGACATCTGTCCATACATTTGTTTCTTTTGTTCACTTGAGAGAAGGTGACATCCAATCCATATCTTCTGGTAAAGTAATCACATTATTAGTTTTAATAAATGAAGAGGCTTCCTCTAAGTCAATAAAAGTCCTCATCTCGTTGGCATACAGTATTCTTATCGTATCTGGATATGCAAGTTGTGTCTTGATGTTATTTTGTTTCAGAAACTTTATCATTGGCCACACTTTTTTTCCTTTGTTCCATTATTCTAGATGAATAGTCGTTATTAAATCTTATCAGGCTCTGTTTATATTTTAGAGGTGCCTTCCTCCAAGCAGATCTTAAAATCAGTTCCTCGTCCAAGTATGAAAGAAATCTGATAATTATTGACCTAGGAGGAAAGTTTGAGTTAGTGGCAGGTTTCCCAAGAGCTCTGTGTGCCCTTTCAATGCCAAAGGAAAGTCCTTCTTTTAAATTTAAAAAGGCAGGGATCCAGCTTGATAAAAAGGAAATAATATCCTCACCTTCTGTGTTTTCAGGTAATCCGACAATCCTGATGTTATTTCTCCTCTCCCTATTTTCCAAGTCATCTTCTTTATTAACCAACCAAGTGTTTTGTTTAAGAAGCAGTTCTTTCTGTGTTTCCTCTTCCTTAAGTCTGCTTTCTAAGTCATTTAGAGAAACCTCTATTCCTGTTATCCTTGTCTGGTGTTGTTGTAGCATTTCCTTGAGGGTGTCAGCCTGTTTTTGACTACTTGTTTTAAGATTTTCTAGGTTCTCTTTAAAATCATCCATCTTCAAAGACAACTCCTGCAGGGTAGATGCCATCTGTTGTAGTTCCTTCTTTAAGGCAGCATCCTGATGAGAATTCTTTGAGTTGCTCATTTTAACAAGTGACTATATCTCCAAGCATTTTGACAAGAAATTATCTGTAAAATCTTCACCAAAGTTTCTAATTATGTAAATTAGTCCTTTATCTGTAAGATTTTATCCTTTGAAGAAAAAAAAAAAAAGAATATGTTTTCCTGTCTTATTTAACTAGTCATATGGAGCTCTAAAATACTGCTGCTTTCAGTTAACCATTCAGGCTCTGCCTCGAACACTTTAATTTGATAATCATGGTGACAGATACTGAAGACTTTTTTTTTTGTGAACTATTCCACTCCGCACTGACTATAAAGTCCTACAAACATCCTATAGACCTAATTTATTCCTTGGGTATAAGATCAGTATGGCATACATGAGCCCATGGGGTAAAAGTCAAATAAGACATGAATGGCAGACATCATTTTTGCGCTAGAGATAAGATTTTCTACTTGAAACCCTAGTGTCCCCCAGCACATGACTGAAACATCCAAGCATTTTCTATACAATGGCCATGTATGATTTATTTATTTATTTATTTATTTGCAGTTGTTAACTGGGCCATATTGAGCCCATTTTCAGTGGAGGCCCGGGAAGAAAACCTCCACAGTAACAGAAAAGATTACACATTACAAAATATTAGAATCATAAGAAGAGTTATGCAATTACAATAATTAGTCATTAACACATTATAACATGTACAGAAATGAATATAAAACAGACATTTTACAGATCAAGTTTTAAAACTGCGCTATTAGTAAACACCCTCATTGTTTTTTTAGCAAAAGTTTTTTTTTTTTTTTTTCAAAACAAGTTTATTGTTTTAACATATAAGAGAAATATCATAACAATTTTATACAAATAATTAAAAATAGGTATTATTATAATATTCAACAAAACAACTAAAGTATTTACAAAGACATCCACTACAATCAGATCAATTAATTAAACTAAAATACTGTGCTATTGAAATTAGAATTTTTTTAACAAATTTTGTAAATTATCCCATACAATAAAATGTGATGTTTTTCTAGTTGTTCTCATTCTAATTGTGCTTATTTCCATATGACACATTATATTCATAACATTTTTAAATTCATTGAACGAAGGAGGTGTATCTGAAATCCAATTTCTAGTTATTATTTTCCTAGCCACTGCTAGGATAGACCATAACAAGGGAAGCTTAATCTTTTTAACACATTGAGGTACAGGTGTGTTGAATAATATAAGAGACTTAGAAATAATGAAATTATCTGTAAAAAGAGCCTGCAAAAATTCATTAATTGACTTCCAGTATTCTTTCAACTTCATACAGTCATAAAACATATGAGCCCAGTCAGCATTAATTTCTACATTACATCTCTTACATAGATTATCTTTATTATTAATTTTATTCATCATCAAAGGTGTATAAAAAGATCTATGTAAAAAGTTCCATGTATAAAGTCGCCAGACAATGGAAGATGTAGTTCTATAAGCAGATTCCAATATATATTGTTTATCTTGTTGAGTTGGTGGGTCCCCATTAATAGAGGTGAAATAATTCCAGTATGAATCTACATTGTAAAAAGTTTCTTGTCTGATAATTTTATGTATATATGAAAGTTTACCTTTATCAGAAACTTTATGCTGTAAATTTATTATCAAGTAATCAATCAGTTTTGGAATAGATTCTTTAACTGTTATAGACATTAGATCTATTCTATCAATGAGATGTTGTCTAAAGATCTGAACCTCTAACCAGCAAGTTTCTCTTAGATCAAATTCTTGTTTTAAGAAATCTAGATTTTTAATTTTATTATCAGATATCAGCTGATACCAGTACTTTAGATTATTATCTATAGCTAAATGAGCTCCTTCAGAAGTAGATGACATAAGCATACCCTGAGTATAAATTATAGGAATACAATAAAATTCCATTCCCTATACTTAGGGTGTATGAATATAAAGTTACGATAACTAATAATAATATTTAATGGGTAACAGACCATATGTTTAGGTGTAATAGGTGAAGTACAAAATTCCTTTAGCAACCACAACATGGAGTTATTTATAATCATATTTTTATGTGTTAAGGAGATTTTCATGAAGTGCATACTAATTAGCTCCCAATAATCTTTCCATTTTGACATATGACCGATCTATTAATAAAGTAATAACTTTTATAATAGAAGAGATAATATATAAATTAAAGTCTGGAAAAGAAATACCCCTTGAGACCAGCTATTAGTATGTTTCTTTAATGCAATCCTAGGTCTATTAGGTGCCCATAAGAAATTTAACATTAGTGTATTCAGTTTCTTGATAGTTATTTTTGTAGGTGAAAGTATTATTGATTGTATTAAGTATAAAATCTTGGGGAATATTATCATTTTAATAATTGTAAGTCTCTCCTCCATAGTAAAAAACATATTATTCCAGGTATTAAAAAGATTTTGTATATTAAGAAAACAGGTATTATAGTTATTATATATAATAGATTTAATATCTTTAGATAGTATTATACCTAAATAAGTTATCTGACCTGAGTTGGGTACATATTTAGTAAAATCACTAATGAGAGTATTTTTTCGTGTATATATAGGTAGTAATTTAGTTTTTTCTTCATTGAATATTAAACCAGAAATACTTTTAAAATTCATCATTTTATCAAATAAAGACTGCATAGAAGAATTAGATCCTGCTGATGTAGTTAGAACATCATCTGCAAAAAGTTGAATTTTTGATGTTGTATGTTCTTCTATTTCAAAACCCTCTATGTCAGTACTGTTTCTAATCAAATTAGCCCAAGGCTCCATTACTAAAGTGAATAATAGTGGAGAAAGTGGACATCCTTGCTTTGTACCTTTAAGAATGGTTATTTTTTGTGAAACATATGTTCCTACCTTAATATAAGCCAGCGTTCCTTTGTATAAATGCTCAATTAAATTTACAAATGCATCAGAGAAATTTGTGCATTTCAGTAAGGTAAACAGATAGTCCCAACTTACTGAATCAAATGCTGAACCTATATCAAGACTAATAAGTGTTAAATCTTTCTTTTTCCTATTTGCAAAATCAATTAATGTTAAAGTTCTTCTTATATTATCAAAAGTATTTCTATTTACAATGAAGCCCGTCTGATCTATGTCTATAATGCCGGGATAATTGTCTTCAATCTATCAGCAAAAATACTCATAAACATTTTATAATCAACATTAAGTAATGAGATGGGTCGATATGAAGAACATCTAGTTGGATCTTTATTAGGTTTTAAAATTGGTGAAATAAATGTATATTGCCAAGATGGGGGGGGGTTATTAACTCAGTTTGGGCCAGAATAAAAACCTTATGTATTAATGAATATGTAGTTTTAGAAAGGATTTTATATATCTCTGGTATAGTACCATCATTACCCGGTGCTTTGTTTGATTTAAGCTTATTTATTTGTGTAATAACTTCTGTATATGAAATACTCTTGTCCAATAGTTTAATCTGTTGTTTATTAAGCTTTTATTCATGTTTGTGGTTATAAACTCCTTTATTTTATCTTTAGGTTCCATGTTAATGTTGTTATGGTTAATCTTGTGAAAGTGATTTCTAAATTCGTCCAGTATTTCTGGTATACTAGAAACATTCTTCTTTTCCTTAGAGAAAAGATTTCTTTGATATGGTTTTGTTTATTCAATCTTTTTGTTTTATTTTTAAGTCTATGTAAGTATTTGGGGCTTATTGAATAAGACAAAAACTTGTATTTCTCTAAAGTTATTTTAACTTTATGAGTTAAAATTTCTTTGTATTTCTCATTTAGTTTGTTTATTTCTTCAATAACTTTCTTGTCCATAATATTTTCTTTATTATTATGCTTATAAGAGTCCAGTTTACTTTGAATATCTAACAATTCCTTATCCCAAGATTTCCTTTTGTTATTATACCATCTGATACTTTGTCCATATAGATATGATTTTAAGGCATCCCAAACATAGACAATGGAGACTTCAGGAGTATTATTTATGTCTAGAAAATGTTGTACTTCTGAAAGTATATATTCTTTATAGTCTTTTAGCTGAGTTAAGTATGCTGGTATCCTTTTGATCTGAACATTATGAGTATTTTTATCATGAATTCAAAAACAATTGAGTTATGATCAGATATAGGACATGAAATGATTTTGGAATTAATTAAATCTGTTACCATCTGGTTAGAAATAAAGACCCTATCTATTTTTGAATAAGTTTTGTATCTGTTAGAAAAAAAGGTGTATGGTAATGATTTTGACTCTATCTGATTATTAATATCATTCAAATGATAAGAATTAGCAAAATCATTTAAATGTTTTGCATTAGATGTAATTCTTCTTTTCTTTATAGTGGTAGTATCACTTTCATGTAGTATACAATTAAAATCACCAGCTAAAATAATATCCCCTATAGAGAATGATATGATCTTATCAATATGATGTTTCACTGTATTAATACCAATTCCAGGTATCCAATATACATTAATTAAAGTGTAAGTCTTCCCATTAATTTGTATTGTAACCATACAAAACATTCCTTTGTCATCCTGATAAGACTTAATGGTTTTAGGAATGGGCATACTTTTATTCCATAAAATAGCCACTCCTCTTTTTCTGAGTGTGCTCTGAACTAACCAATACTGTATACTTATTAGTGGCTAGTTTATCAATATCTTTTTCAAGAGATGGGTTTCTTGCAGGAAGACTAGATTGGCCTTGTGTAGATTAATGTATCTTATTAGGCTTGCCCTTTTACATGGATTATTCAATCCATTAATGTTTAAAGAAATTCCTTTTAAAGATGTCATTTGGCATTTTTAAAACTCAAGAATCTTATGATCGAAATAACAAATAACCAGATAAATAATGTTACATCT